>NW_025746101.1:56768-96768 GCF_021184085.1 Oncorhynchus gorbuscha
GGTTAGCAGCTAGGCTGAATCATCAGTGATCTACAAGCAGGTTAGCAGCTAGGCTGAATCATCAGTGATCTACAAGCAGGTTAGCAGCTAGGCTGAATCATCAGTGATCTACAAGCAGGTTAGCAGCATCAGTGATCTGAATCATCAGTGATCTACAAGCAGGTTAGCAGCTAGGCTGAATCATCAGTGATCTACAAGCAGGTTAGCAGCTAGGCTGAATCATCAGTGATCTACAAGCAGGTTAACAGCTAGGCTGAATCATCAGTGATTAACAAGCAGGTTAGCAGCTAGGCTGAATCATCAGTGATCTACAAGCAGGTTAGCAGCTAGGCTGAATCATCAGTGATCTACAAGCAGGTTAGCAGCTAGGCTGAATCATCAGTGATCTACAAGCAGGTTAGCAGCTAGGCTGAATCATCAGTGATCTACAAGCAGGTTAGCAGCTAGGCTGAATCATCAGTGATCTACAAGCAGGTTAGCAGCTAGGCTGAATCATCAGTGATCTACAAGATCTCATCAGTGATCAAGCAGGTTAGCAGCTAGGCTGAATCATCAGTGATCTACAAGCAGGTTAGCAGCTAGGCTGAATCATCAGTGATCTACAAGCAGGTTAGCAGCTAGGCTGAATCATCAGTGATCTACAAGCAGGTTAGCAGCTAGGCTGAATCATCAGTGATCTGCAAGCAGGTTAGCAGCTAGGCTGAATCATCAGTGATCTACAAGCAGATTAGCAGCTAGGCTGAATCATCAGTGATCTTACAAGCAGGTTAGAAGCTAGGCTGAATCATCAGTGATCTACAAGCAGGTTAGAAGCTAGACTGAATCATCAGTGGGTGAAGCTAGGTTGAATTAAGGCCTGTGGCCCGGTTGAAACTAGACTGAATGAGACCTATTGTCTGGGTGAAGCTAGACTGAATGAGGCCTATTGTCTGGGTGAAACTAGACTGAATGCGACCTATTATATGGGTGAAGCTAGAATGAATGAGGCCTATTGTCTGGGTGAAGCTAGACTATGTTATCACACAGACCTCAACAAAAGGACTGGGCAACAAGGCTGGTATTTAGAGCCTTAATTAATAAGGACAATTGTCTCTGTCTCTGTCCATCATTCTAGAATGTCTCTGTCTCTGTCCATCATTCTAGAATGTCTCTGTCTCTGTGGAGTCAAGCCAGACAGTCCAAACCACTCGCTGCTCCTCTTCTATGGCCAGTCAGTCCTTTCATCAGCCTGCCTATCACAGCTCATTATGAGTAGCTTTGAACCAGGGGCTCCGAGCAGATTTCACCCTCAATTAGAGACTGTATGATCAACTGTGACGCAGCAGCTAATCATAAGATAGCCAGAACATTGTGTGTGTGTGTGTGTGTGTGTGTGTTGTGTTGTGTGTGTGTGTGTGTGTGTGTGTGTGTGTGTGTGTGTGTGTGTGTGTGTGTGTGTGTGTGTGTGTGTGTGTGTGTGTGTGTGTGTGTGTGTGTGTGTGTGTGTGTGTGTGTGTGTGTGTGTGTGTGTGTGCGTGTGTGTGAAGGCTCACGTCTGGGGGTTGTGAGCCAGGTTATGTTAAATTGGGACAGACTTACACTTAATGTGAATTTTCAAAGGCTACCTTTTATCCTTGTCATTGTCCATTAGAACTCTAGAATCTGAAACAGAACTTAGAGAATTATATTACCTCATCTCCTTGTCATCCTGTTTTGATAGGCCCAAATTAAATCTGATGTTTGAGTTACTGTGTGTGTGTGTGTGTGTGTGTGTGTGTGTGTGTGTGTGTGTGTGTGTGTGTGTGTGTGTGTGTGTGTGTGTGTGTGTGTGTGTGTGTGTGTGTGTGTGTGTGTGTGTGTGTGTGTGTGTGTGTGTGTGTGTGTGTGTGTGTGTGTGTGAGTATTGTGACAGCAGTAAACACATTTTATTGACTGTTTCGTTGTTGTTGTGCTGGCATCCAGACACACACCAACATACACAAACACAGCACAGATGGCAGATTCTAGAATTGGGCCACGGGAAATCACACCTCACTATACCATCCTGGGTTGACCACATATAGAGATACTACCTGTGTGTGTGTGCGTGTGCGTGTGCATGTGCGTGTGTGTGTATGTGTGTGTGTGTGTGTGTGTGTGTGTGTGTGTGTGTGTGTGTGTGTGTGTGTGTGTGTGTGTGTGTGTGTGTGTGTGTGTGTGTGTGTGTGTGTGTGTGTGTGTGTGTGTGTGTGTGTGTGTGTGTGTGTGTGTGTGTGTGTGTGTGTGTGAGAGATTCTTGTTTCCCCAAAAGTCCTGGATCAGCTAGGCCCTGATCTAGCATGAGCTTCCTCTCCCCCATATCCCAACCACAACCATTAGGAAGTCACAACACAAAATTTAACCTGGTTAGTTCATCCTACACCCTGCGGTGGATCTACATTATATTTCCTTGATTCCTCGTGTCCTCTCCCCTTTCCTCCTTCTCGAAACGTATCGGAGGAACTTCGGATCTTCTGATCCAATGTGCTATGGGAAGGAGATGAGGAGTCAGGATGTGAGGAATCAAGGACATTTCATTGAATTTTGCTGAACATCATGGATGCTGGATGCTGGGGTAAATCTGATCTGTCCTGCCCCTAGTGTTCAACACCGATATGACCACTGATTCGACTCACCCAAATCCCACTGGGGATTACCACTAGCTAATGCCCTGCCTGACCATTAACATGGGATTATCTCTTTAGGATTTTAATGAGAATTTCAGCAGTGGTTTTAGTGCAGAGCTCAAGTTGGTCCCTCCCTCCCCTTTCTCTTTCAGTCTCTCTCCATCACTTTCTATCTCTCTCTGTCTGTATTTCAGTCTCTCCCTCTCTGTCTCTCTCTCACTCTCTGGTTTTTAATGAGGGCCATTCGAAGACTATAGAGCACTTCCTGGTTTTATATTCATTGACTCTATGGTGCCTCTGTGGGTAGACATTTTAACACACCTAAAAGGGGCTGGGTTTTCTCTTGTCACTCTCTGTATAACAGTGTTGTGTTTGGTTGTGTGTCTATCCTGTAGCGTTAGTATGTGTGGCCATTTGTGTGTGGTTCGAGCGTGTGTGTGTGTGTTAGCCCAGACTCTTGAGGCATCATCTGCAAGTCTCTCTCTCTAGTCTCTCTCTCTCTCTCTCTCTCTCTCTCTCTCTCTCTCTCTCTCTCTCTCTCTCTCTCTCTCTCTCTCTCTCTCTCTCTCTCTCTCTCTCTCTCTCTCTCTCTCCCTCTCTAGTCTCTCTCTCTCACTAGTCTCTGTCTCCTACTAGTCTCACTCTTTCACTAGTCTCTCTCTCACTAGTCTCTCTCTCACTAGTCTCTCTCTCACTCTAGTCTCTCTCTCTCACTGGTCTCTCTCTCTCACTAGTCTCTCTCTCACTAGTCTCTCTCTCTCTCTCTCTCTCTCTCTCTCTCTCTCTCTCTCTCTCTCTCTCTCTCTCTCACACTCTCACTAGTCTCTTTCTCACTAGTCTCTCTCTTTCACTAGACTCTCTCTCACTAGTCTCTCTCTCACTAGTCTCTCTCTCACTAGTCTCTCTCTCACTAGTCTCTCTCTCTCACTAGTCTCTCTCTCTCACTCGACTCTCTCTCTAGTCTCCCTCTCTCACTAGTCTCTCTCTCTCTCACTGGTCTCTCTCTCACTAGTCTCTCTCTCTCCGACTAGTCTCTCTCTCACTAGTCGCTCTCTCACTAGTCTCTCTCTTTCACTAGTCTCTCTCTTTCACTAGTCTCTCTCTCACTAGTCTCTCTCTCACTAGTCTCTCTTCACTAGTCTCTCTCACTAGTCTCTCTCTCACTGGTCTCTCTCTCTCACTAGTCTCTCTCTCTCCGACTAGTCTCTCTTTCACTAGTCTCTCTCTTTCACTAGTCTCTCTCTTTCACTAGTCTCTCCCACTAGTCTCTCTCTCACTAGTCTCTCTCTCACTAGTCTCTCCGACTAGTCTCTCTCTCACTAGTCTCTCTCTCACTAGTCTCTCTCTCTCACTAGTCTCTCTCTCACTAGTCTCTCTCTCACTAGTCTCTCTCTCACTAGTCTCTCTCTCTCACTAGTCTCTCCGACTAGTCTCTCTCTCACTAGTCTCTCTCACTAGTCTCTCTCTCACTAGTCTCTCTCTCTCACTAGTCTCTCCGACTAGTCTCTCTCTCACTAGTCTCTCTCTCACTAGTCTCTCTCTCACTAGTCTCTCTCTCTCACTAGTCTCTCCGACTAGTCTCTCTCTCTCACTAGTCTCTCTCTCACTAGTCTCTCCGACTAGTCTCTCTCTCACTAGTCTCTCTCTCACTAGTTTCTCTCTCTCACTAGTCTCTGTCTCCTACTAGTCTCACTCTTTCACTAGTCGCTCTCTCACTAGTCTCTCTCTCACTAGTCTCTCTCTCACTCTAGTCTCTCTCTCTAACTGGTCTCTCTCTCTCACTAGTCTCTCTCTCACTAGTCTCTCTCTCTCTCTCTCTCTCTCTCTCTCTCTCTCTCTCTCTCTCTCTCTCACACTCTCACTAGTCTCTCTCTCACTAGTCTCTCTCTTTCTCTAGTCTCTCTCTCACTAGTCTCTCTCTCTCACTGGTCTCTCTCTCTCACTAGTCTCTCTCTCACTAGTCTCTCTCTCTCTCTCTCTCTCTCTCTCTCTCTCTCTCTCTCTCTCTCTCTCTCTCTCTCTCTCTCTCTCACACACTCTCACTAGTCTCTCTCTCACTAGACTCTCTCTCACTAGTCTCTCTTTCACTAGTCTCTCTCTCACTAGACTCTCTCTCACTAGTCTCTCTCTCTCACTAGTCTCTCTCTCACTAGTCTCTCTCTCACTAGTCTCTCTCTTTCACTAGTCTCTCTCTTTCACTAGTCTCTCTCTTTCACTAGTCTCTCTCTCACTAGTCTCTCTCTCACTAGTCTCTCTCCTCTCTCAGACACCACCAGAGTATTTTTATCTTTCTCTCTGTCTCTCTTGTTCTCTCCTCCCTCGTTCTCTAGAGTCAAGGGCATTGGAACAATCCCCTGCTACCTGCCAGCCTCCATTCCAAATGGCACCCTTTCCATGTATAGAGCACTAATTTTGGCTAGGGTCCATAGGGCTCTGGTCAAAGCTAGTGTACTCTATAGGAAATAGGGTGACATTTGAGACTCAAGCAAAGACTCAATCCCCTCTAGTCATTTAAAAACATTCCATAGAAGAAAGTGCCATGTAAGGTCTGGCGTGTGGAGTATAGACACAGAAACCATTTTGGCCTGGCATGACACCTAATCAGTAATCCTAGAGCTCCACCCCCTCACTTCTCTCTACTGTCTCTTCCTCTCTCTTCTCTCTCTTTCTCTAGTCTCTCTCTTTCTCTAGTCTCTAGACTCAATCTTTCTCTAGTCTCTCTCTCTCTAGTCTCTCCCTTTCTCTAGTCTCTCCCTTTCTCTAGTCTCTCTCTCTCTAGTCTCTCGTTCTCTAGTCTCTCTCTTTCTCTAGTCTCTCCCTTTCTCTAGACTCAATCTTTCTCTAGTCTCTCTCTTTCTCTAGACTCATTATTTCTCTAGGTGGCTAAAATTATAATAGATGACCTAATCTCAGTTTATGTGACAAAACAATCTAGTTTAGTATAGAGAATCATTGTACCATCTAAACCGTTGTGAAATATATTTTCCAAAACCCCAAATATTGTATTTTCAGCAGTTTGAAGATGATGTACAGAACTGAAAGTAAAAGATGCAAAAACAAAACTTCAGAACGGTAAGCATAGAAATAGAGCATGTAGAACAGATGTTCCCCTTCTTAGTTGCTGACCACACCGCTCGCGTCGCAAAATACATCTACACATACATTTGATTCAATCATTGCACCCAGACTGTTTGTGGCGTCAGCGAGTGTCTCCGTTGGCCAGGTGCTAAAATAGAACTTGGTTCTATTTGTGATGCTTGATGCTCTGCAAGTCCCACCTCTCCCATCTCCTGATTGGTTTTTAGAAGCATTTACCCATGTGGATGATTGAAAGATGAACTGAGGTCCACAGTCCAGTCAGTGGTGGTAATGCACCGTAAAGTCAGTTGTCCAACACCATGTAAAGTCCAGAGAAGAAGAAGAAGCGTGAAGGAGGAGAGATGACGAGAAACAAACTCGGTTCACCGTTTTATCTGTGGATTAACTGTCGGAGTAGAGGACCTTGTTCATTTCAGGTCAAATAAAAGTGGTCCCTACTAGGTGTCTCTGGAGGCAGGCAGGCTTTTGGTTAAATAATAACACTGTCTAAATGTTTGCCGAAAGCACTGAGCGCGAATGAGTGACGCTGGGAGCCGATGCGTGCAGCTCAGACGATTGCGCTACAGTAGTTCAGAACGCTCTAGCAAGCCGGGAGAACACTTGATGATACTTGATGGTAAGAGGTCTATTCTGCAAGCTGGGAGAACCGTGATGATACTTGATGGTAAGAGGTCTATTCTGCAAGCCGGGAGAACAGTGATGATACTTGATGGTAAGAGGTCTATTCTGCAAGCCGGGAGAACAGTGATGATACTTGATGGTAAGAGGTCTATTCTGCAAGCCGGGAGAACAGTGATGATACTTGATGGTAAAGAGGTCTATTCTGCAAGCCGGGAGAACAGTGATGATACTTGATGGTAAGAGGTCTATTCTGCAAGCCGGGAGAACAGTGATGATACTTGATGGTAAGAGGTCTATTCTGCAAGCCGGGAGAACAGTGATGATACTTGATGGTAAAGAGGTCTATTCTGCAAGCCGGGAGAACCGTGATGATACTTGATGGTAAGAGGTCTATTCTGCATTGAATCAACACTGCTTCCAGCTGCCCCCCTGGTGACGATTATACATTTGAAACATTAATTCCAATCCTCCTGCTGCAGGCTTATTCTCCTCCTGCTGCAGGCTTATTCTCCTCCTGCTGCAGGCTTATTCTCCTCCTGCTGCAGGCTTATTCTTCCTCCTGCTGCAGGCTTATTCTTCCTCCTGCTGCAGGCTTATTCTTCTTCCTGCTGCAGGCTTATTCTTCTTCCTGCTGCAGGCTTATTCTTCCTCCTGCTGCAGGCTTATTCTTCCTCCTGCTGCAGGCTTATTCTTCTTCCTGCTGCAGGCTTATTCTTCTTCCTGCTGCAGGCTTATTCTTCTTCCTGCTGCAGGCTTATTCTTCTTCCTGCTGCAGGCTTATTCTTCTTCCTGCTGCAGGCTTATTCTTCCTCCTGCTGCAGGCTTATTCTTCCTCCTGCTGCAGGCTTATTCTTCCTCCTGCTGCAGGCTTATTCTTCTTCCTGCTGCAGGCTTATTCTTCTTCCTGCTGCAGGCTTATTCTTCTTCCTGCTGCAGGCTTATTCTTCTTCCTGCTGCAGGCTTATTCTTCTTCCTGCTGCAGGCTTATTCTTCCTCCTGCTGCAGGCTTATTCTTCTTCCTGCTGCAGGCTTATTCTCCTCCTGCTGCAGGCTTATTCTTCCTCCTGCTGCAGGCTTATTCTTCTTCCTGCTGCAGGCTTATTCTCCTCCTGCTGCAGGCTTATTCTTCCTCCTGCTGCAGGCTTATTCTTCCTCCTGCTGCAGGCTTATTCTTCCTCCTGCATGAAGATCTGACATCTGAACTCCATTTGATCAGAGCCTTATGAACCCTACTCAAAAGTAGTGCACTGCATAGAGATTAGGGTATAATTTGGATCGCAGCCTAGGTTTCTGTCTTAATGTGCTCTTCAGGGTTGGTTGACCAGGGCGCCTCGGCTCCACTGGTTCAACCTACACTAGGGGTCGGTTGCTACGACTACGGCACACGCAGTAATTGGTTTGTAGTTCTGGCAGTTCCAGCCAATTCAGTATGTAGTATTATTTTTGTCTCTTTTGTATGTGTGTAATATCTACTACACCCTGTTGTCCTTTAAAGAGAAATCAATAAACTCTAAATGGCTTCACCGGGAGAAAACAATCGTCCTTTCATCATCTATTTATATTAGGAGTCATCTAACCGTTTCTAATTAACGAACTAAGGAGGTTCGTTAGCGACGAGGCTTAATTAACAATCAGGTTTAATTACAATTATCAGGGCTAAACCGCTTCATATCGAAAGGGGATTGCATCACTATGCTAACGCTTCGATAACAAACTGGCAAATGCCGCAGCCTGAAGCTAACAACATTAGCATTTCTGGGTCCAGGATAAGAGTTACAATTTGTCACAGAGAAACAAGATCCACTTCTGTTCATGTTTCTAAGGGACATTATACACCCACGTACATACTGTATACACACACATTAAAGGGAAAAGATCCAGTTTACTGGGTGAATTTGTGATATAGTGATTATATAAGAGAGAGAGAGAGAGAGAGGAGAGGAGAGAAGATATACAGAGAGAGAGGGAGAGTGAGAGGGAGAGAGGGAGAGGGAGATAGAGAGAGGACAGAGAGAGAGGAGAGAGAGAGAAGAGGGAGAGAGAGAGAGAAGAGAGAGAGAGGACAAAAAGAGAGAGAGTTTAAACAGTGGCCCCATGCTGTGATTGTGTGTTTGTGTGCACACACACACAGGCATGTGCATGTGTCTTTGTGTATGAATTAAATCAGATATGGAAATGGTTGTACATGCTTGACTGCAGGTAGGCTGGCGACACAGAGGGCGGTGGAACTGCTTAGTGGAAGCATATTGACGACATAAGAGGTTGTGTGACAGGGAATGTTCAGTAGCAGGCCTAATGGACTTAGTCATAGAGAAGCTTTAAAACTCCATAGTCTTCAGAATGTTCAGTAGCAGGCCTAATGGACCATAGAGAAGCTGTAACACTCCGTAGTCTTCAGAATGTTCAGAATGTTCAGTAGCAGGCCTAATGGACCATAGGGAAGCTTTAACACTCCGTAGTTAGGTATTCAGAACGTTCAGAATGTTCAGTAGCAGGCCTAATGGAACATAGAGAAGCTTTAACACTCCGTTGTTAGGTATTCAGAACCTTCAGAACGTTCAGAATGTTCAGTAGCAGGCCTAATGGAACATAGAGAAGCTTTAACACTCCGTTGTTAGGTATTCAGAACCTTCAGAACGTTCAGAATGTTCAGAATGTTCAGTAGCAGGCCTAATGGACCATAGAGAAGCTTCAACACTCCGTTGTTAGGTATTCAGAACCTTCAGAACGTTCAGAATGTTCAGTAGCAGGCCTACTGGACCATAGAGAAGCTTTAACACTCCGTTGTTAGGTATTCAGAACCTTCAGAACGTTCAGAATGTTCAGTAGCAGGCCTACTGGACCATAGAGAAGCTTTAACACTCCGTTGTTAGGTATTCAGAATGTTCAGTAGCAGGCCTAATGGACCATAGAGAAGCTTTAACACTCCGTTGTTAGGTATTCAGAATGTTCAGTAGCAGGCCTAATGGACCATAGAGAAGCTTTAACACTCCGTTGTTAGGTATTCAGAATGTTCAGAATGTTCAGTAGCAGGCCTAATGGACCATAGAGAATCTTAACACTCCGTTGTTAGGTATTCAGAATGTTCAGAATGTTCAGTAGCAGGCCTACTGGACCATAGAGAAGCTTTAACACTCCGTTGTTAGGTATTCGGAATGTTCAGTAGCAGGCCTAATGGACCATAGAGAAGCTTTAACACTCCGTTGTTAGGTATTCAGAATGTTCAGAATGTTCAGTAGCAGGCCTAATGGACCATAGAGAATCTTAACACTCCGTTGTTAGGTATTCAGAATGTTCAGAATGTTCAGTAGCAGGCCTAATGGACCATAGGGAAGCTTTAACACTCCGTTGTTAGGTATTCAGAATGTTCAGAATGTTCAGTAGCAGGCCTAATGGACCATAGAGAAGCTTTAACACTCCGTTGTTAGGTATTCAGAATGTTCAGTAGCAGGCCTAATGGACCATAGAGAAGCTTTAACACTCCGTTGTTAGGTATTCAGAACCTTCAGAACGTTCAGAACATTCAGAATGTTCAGTAGCAGGCCTAATGGAACATAGAGAAGCTTTAACACTCCGTTGTTAGGTATTCAGAATGTTCAGTAGCAGGCCTAATGGACCATAGAGAAGCTTTAACACTCCGTTGTTAGGTATTCAGAACCTTCAGAACGTTCAGAATGTTCAGTAGCAGGCCTACTGGACCATAGAGAAGCTTTAACACTCCGTTGTTAGGTATTCAGAACCTTCAGAACGTTCAGAATGTTCAGTAGCAGGCCTACTGGACCATAGAGAAGCTTTAACACTCCGTTGTTAGGTATTCAGAACCTTCAGAACGTTCAGAATGTTCAGTAGCAGGCCTAATGGACCATAGAGAAGCTTTAACACTCCGTTGTTAGGTATTCAGAACCTTCAGAACGTTCAGAATGTTCAGTAGCAGGCCTACTGGACCATAGAGAAGCTTTAACACTCCGTTGTTAGGTATTCAGAACCTTCAGAACGTTCAGAATGTTCAGTAGCAGGCCTAATGGACCATAGAGAAGCTTTAACACTCCGTTGTTAGGTATTCAGAACCTTCAGAACGTTCAGAATGTTCAGTAGCAGGCCTACTGGACCATAGAGAAGCTTTAACACTCCGTTGTTAGGTATTCAGAACCTTCAGAACATTCAGAATGTTCAGTAGCAGGCCTAATGGACCATAGAGAAGCTTTAACACTCCGTTGTTAGGTATTCAGAACCTTCAGAACATTCAGAATGTTCAGTAGCAGGCCTAATGGACCATAGAGAAGCTTTAACACTCCGTTGTTAGGTATTCAGAACCTTCAGAACATTCAGAATGTTCAGTAGCAGGCCTAATGGACCATAGAGAAGCTTTAACACTCCGTTGTTAGGTATTCAGAACATTCAGAATGTTCAGTAGCAGGCCTAATGGACCATAGAGAAGCTTTAACACTCCGTTGTTAGGTATTCAGAACATTCAGAATGTTCAGTAGCAGGCCTAATGGACCATAGAGAAGCTTTAACACTCCGTTGTTAGGTATTCAGAATGTTCAGTAGCAGGCCTAATGGACCATAGAGAAGCTTTAACACTCCGTTGTTAGGTATTCAGAACCTTCAGAACGTTCAGAACATTCAGAATGTTCAGTAGCAGGCCTAATGGAACATAGAGAAGCTTTAACACTCCGTTGTTAGGTATTCAGAATGTTCAGAATGTTCAGTAGCAGGCCTAATGGACCATAGAGAAGCTTTAACACTCCGTTGTTAGGTATTCAGAACCTTCAGAACGTTCAGAACATTCAGAATGTTCAGTAGCAGGCCTAATGGACCATAGAGAAGCTTTAACACTCCGTTGTTAGGTATTCAGAATGTTCAGAATGTTCAGTAGCAGGCCTAATGGACCATAGAGAAGCTTTAACACTCCGTTGTTAGGTATTCAGAACATTCAGAATGTTCAGTAGCAGGCCTAATGGACCATAGAGAAGCTTTAACACTACTGAAGTGCTAAAGCCACTTTCTACCACGCTAAATTCCAAGCATCTGCCTCTAACCCTAGGAAGCTCTTTGCCACCTTCTCCTCCCTCCTGAATCCTCCGCCCCCTCCCCCCCCCTCCTCCCTCTCTGCAGATGACTTCGTCAACCATTTTGAAAAGAAGGTCGACGACATCCGATCCTCGTTTGCTAAGTCAAACGACACCGCTGGTTCTGCTCACACTGCCCTACCCTGTGCTCTGACCTCTTTCTCCCCTCTCTCTCCAGATGAAATCTCGCGTGTTGTGACGGCCGGCCGCCCAACAACCTGCCCGCTTGACCCTATCCCCTCCTCTCTTCTCCAGACCATTTCCGGAGACCTTCTCCCTTACCTCACCTCGCTCATCAACTCATCCCTGACCGCTGGCTACGTCCCTTCCGTCTTCAAGAGAGCGAGAGTTGCACCCCTTCTGAAAAAACCTACACTCGATCCCTCCGATGTCAACAATTACAGACCAGTATCCCTTCTTTCTTTTCTCTCCAAAACTCTTGAACGTGCCGTCCTTGGCCAGCTCTCCCGCTATCTCTCTCTGAATGACCTTCTTGATCCAAATCAGTCAGGTTTCAAGACTAGTCATTCAACTGAGACTGCTCTCCTCTGTATCACGGAGGCGCTCCGCACTGCTAAAGCTAACTCTCTCTCCTCTGCTCTCATCCTTCTAGATCTATCGGCTGCCTTCGATACTGTGAACCATCAGATCCTCCTCTCCACCCTCTCCGAGTTGGGCATCTCCGGCGCGGCCCACGCTTGATTGCGTCCTACCTGACAGGTCGCTCCTACCAGGTGGCGTGGCGAGAATCTGTCTCCTCACCACGCGCTCTCACCACTGGTGTCCCCCAGGGCTCTGTTCTTGGCCCTCTCCTATTCTCGCTATACACCAAGTCACTTGGCTCTGTCATAACCTCACATGGTCTCTCTTATCATTGCTATGCAGACGACACACAATTAATCTTCTCCTTTCCCCCTTCTGATGACCAGGTGGCGAATCGCATCTCTGCATGTCTGGCAGACATATCAGTGTGGATGACGGATCACCACCTCAAGCTGAACCTCGGCAAGACTGAGCTGCTCTTCCTCCCGGGAAGGACTGCCCGTTCCATGATCTCGCCATCACGGTTGACAACTCCATTGTGTCCTCCTCCCAGAGCGCCAAGAACCTTGGCGTGATCCTGGACAACACCCTGTCGTTCTCAACTAACATCAAGGCGGTGGCCCGTTCCTGTAGGTTCATGCTCTACAACATCCGCAGAGTACGACCCTGCCTCACACAGGAAGCGGCGCAGGTCCTAATCCAGGCACTTGTCATCTCCCGTCTGGATTACTGCAACTCGCTGTTGGCTGGGCTCCCTGCCTGTGCCATTAAACCCCTTCAACTCATCCAGAACGCCGCAGCCCGTCTGGTGTTCAACCTTCCCAAGTTCTCTCACGTCACCCCGCTCCTCCGTTCTCTCCACTGGCTTCCAGTTGAAGCTCGCATCCGCTACAAGACCATGGTGCTTGCCTACGGAGCTGTGAGGGGAACGGCACCTCAGTACCTCCAGGCTCTGATCAGGCCCTACACCCAAACAAGGGCACTGCGTTCATCCACCTCTGGCCTGCTCGCCTCCCTACCACTGAGGAAGTACAGCTCCCGCTCAGCCCAGTCAAAACTGTTCGCTGCCCTGGCCCCCCAATGGTGGAACAAACTCCCTCACGACGCCAGGACAGCGGAGTCAATCACCACCTTCCGGAGACACCTGAAACCCCACCTCTTTAAGGAATACCTAGGATAGGTTAAGTAATCCCTCTCACCCCACCCCCCCTAAGTTTTAGATGCACTATTGTTAAGTGACTGTCCCACTGGATGTCATAAGGTGAATGCACCAATTTGTAAGTCGCTCTGGATAAGAGCGTCTGCTAAATGACTTAAATGTAAATGTAAATGTAATTCAGAATGTTCAGTAGCAGGCCTAATGGACCATAGAGAAGCTTTAACACTCCGTTGTTAGGTATTCAGAATGTTCAGAATGTTCAGTAGCAGGCCTAATGGACCATAGGGAAGCTTTAACACTCCGTTGTTAGGTATGCATCAAAACAACTGTAATGGAAAGGTTTCCCTTCCAAACAAAGCTTTGTCTTCAGCTGCTCCCTACACAAATCTATACAGGTTGTCATTAGTGTGTAGTCTAAATACCCATAAGGGGAGCCTCCCAAACTTCCTCCTATTCTGTTGTTATATTCTGTCTCCCTCCTCTCACAGACAACTATACAGGTTGCTATTAGCGTAATCTAAATATTCATCAGGGCCAGGGGATTGTGGGTTTCTGGGCAGAGGACACTGCATGATGTACAGAGCTGAGACATAGAAGAGAGGCTGGGGACAGAAAGCACAGGTGTTGGGGTTTATTCCAAACACAGAGAGAGAGAGAGAGAGAGAGAGAGAGAGAGAGAGAGAGAGAGAGAGAGAGAGAGAGAGAGAGAGAGAGAGAGAGAGAGAGAGAGAGAGAGAGAGAGAGAGAGAGAGAGAGAGAGAGAGAGAGAGAGAGAGAGAGAAAGAGAGAGATAGGAAGAAGGATAGAACGTGGGGAAAGAGACAGATGGAGGGGAAATGAAGGAGGAGACTTGTAAAGCGGGGAGGAGAGAGAGGGAAGCTGGAAAGAGAGACAAAGGGAGGGACGAAAGAGGAGAGAGAGATGCAGGGAGACTTTTCTCTGTGAGAGAGGCCGACAGCAGTCTGAATCATTGACAAGCTATTTGGCAAAGTTATAGGGCTGCAGCTGGCACCTTGCCTTACCCTGGTGCTCTTACTAACCACACACACACACACACACACACACACACACACACACACACACACACACACACACACACACACACACACACACACACACACACACACACACACACACACACACACACACACACACACACACACACACACACACACACACACCTTTGCACACATACACAAATACACACACACAGATAACCCCTCCTCAGCCAGCAGGCATCTGGTAGTGATGCTAATTGCTCTGCTGAGCTCGTGTGTGTGTGTGTGTGTGTGTGTGTGTGTGTGTGTGTGTGTGTGTGTGTGTGTGTGTGTGTGTGTGTGTGTGTGTGTGTGTGTGTGTGTGTGTGTGTGTGTGTGTGTGTGTGTGTGTGTGTGTGTGTTTGGTTAATGTCTAATGTGCTCCGCTGATCGTGCTGCCTGGTGATTTCTCACTCCGTTTTGTCTGGTCGATGACAGCTGCCGGTTAAATGGTATTGTTGGACACAACTGGGGATTACCAAGCCTCTAGTATAATTGTGTAAGAATTGTGTGTTGGGATGGTGGGGAGGAGAGTGGAGGGATGAAGGGAGGGGGAGATATTGGCATCACTACTGCAGGTTGGTGATGGAAGGATGCTTTGCCATTAGAAATCAGTTTGATATTTGGTGAGGAATTGAGAGGAGGATACCTTGAGGAATTGAGAGGAGGATACCTTGAGGAATTGAGAGGAGGATACCTTGAGGAATTGAGAGGAGGATACCTTGAGGAATTGAGAGGAGGATACCTTGAGGAATTGAGAGGAGGATACCTTGAGGAATTGAGAGGAGGATACCTTGAGGAATTTAGCCTCATGTCTCAGTTCAAATAGTCTGGGTTTCTGATACAATGCTTCATAATGGGTTTGTGTGAGAGAGGGTAGTGTGTCCCTCGGTGTGTATATGTGTGTTTGTGTTTCTCTGTCTCTCGATGTATGTGTGTGTGTGTGTGTTTCTCTGTCTCTCGATGTATGTGTGTGTGTGTTTGTGTTTCTCTGTCACTCGTGTGTGTGTGTGTGTTTCTCTGTCTCTCGATGTGTGTGTGTGTGTGTGTTTCTCTGTCTCTCGATGTATGTGTGTGTGTGTTTGTGTTTCTCTGTCACTCGTGTGTGTGTGTGTGTTTCTCTGTCTCTCGATGTGTGTGTGTGTGTGTGTTAGTGTTTCTCTGTCTCTCGATGTGTGTGTGTGTGTGTGTGTTTCTCTGTCCCTCGATGTGTGTGTGTTTCTCTGTCTCTCGATGTGTGTGTGTGTGTGTGTTTCTCTGTCTCTCGATGTGTGTGTGTGTGTGTGTGTTTCTCTGTCTCTCGATGTGTGTGTGTGTGTGTGTGTGTTTCTCTGTCTCTCGATGTGTGTGTTTGTGTTTCTCTGTCTCTCGATGTATGTGTGTGTGTGTTTGTGTTTCTCTGTCTCTCGATGTGTGTGTGTGTGTTTCTCTGTCTCTCGATGTGTGTGTGTGTGTTTCTCTGTCTCTCAATGTGTGTGTGTGTGTGTTTCTCTGTCTCTCGATGTGTGTGTGTTTGTGTTTCTCTGTCTCTCGTGTGTGTGTGTGTGTTTCTCTGTCTCTCGATGTGTGTGTGTTTCTCTCTCTCTCGATGTGTGTGTGTTAGTGTTTCTCTGTCTCTCGATGTGTGTGTGTTGTGGTTGTATTCTGTAGTGATGACAGTTGGCTGTTGTCTCCCTTCAGAGAGCTGTTGTTGACCGTCGTCTCTCTGGGTCTGTTTAAAGAACCATATGTTATTCCAGAGTTTCATTTGCTTTTCATTCTAACGAATGTTTATCATCATACAGGCTGCCGGTTTGTGTCTCTCTTCTTTCCAGTTCCCTCGTTTTCTTCCATTCAATATCAATCCCTCGCTCTCCCTGCTAGCAATACGTCTCTCTTAGGCAATGCACACACACACACACACACACACACACACACACACACACACACACACACACACACACACACACACACACACACACACACACACACACACACACACACACACACACACACACACACACACACACACACACACACACACAACACACAAACACCAAACAACAAACAACAACAATCAAGGGAGAAAACCCTCCAAACAATCTCTGTGATCCATCCATCCAGCCTGCCACTGCCTCTCCACCAACACAAATGGACAAATAACAACAGTTGAGTAAAAAACCCAGGTAAATACGACATGTGTGTGTGTGTGTGTGTGTGTGTGTGTGTGTGTGTGTGTGTGTGTGTGTGTGTGTGTGTGTGTGTGTGTGTGTGTGTGTGTGTGTGTGTGTGTGTGTGTGTGTGTGTGTGTGTGTGTGTGTGTGTGTGTGTGTGTGTGTGTGTGTTAGACTCTGACTA
The DNA here is from genome assembly GCF_021184085.1 of Oncorhynchus gorbuscha. NCBI lineage: Eukaryota > Metazoa > Chordata > Actinopteri > Salmoniformes > Salmonidae > Oncorhynchus > Oncorhynchus gorbuscha. Next base: position 73,261 of record NW_025746101.1, read on the forward strand.
ACTCCATTGTTCAAGTGTTTATTGGTTATAGTAGAGAGGAGTCCCAGGGGACAACAGTCTAGAGGACATTGTCTCAAACCCAGGGGAACCATCTGAATCCAAGCTAGGATTGACTGGTCTGCTGCCAACCAACTATTTACCGGGAAAGTCAATTGCTCTTCGAAAAGTTGAGGGTCTAGCGTCAGAAATGGAACCAAATTCACTGTGTAGCACTTGTGCCCTATGTGCCCTGGTGAAAAGTAGTGCACTAGTGCCCTATGTACCCTGGTGAAAAGTAGTGCACTAGTGCCCTATGTACACTGGTGAAAAGTAGTGCACTAGTGCCCTATGTGCCCTGGTGAAATTAGTGCACTAGTGCCCTATGTACACTGGTGAAAAGTAGTGCACTGGTGCCCTATGTGCCCTGGTGGAAGTAGTGTACTAGTGCCCTATGTGCCCTGGTGGAAGGAGTGCACTAGTGCCCTATGTACCCTGGTGGAAGTAGTGTACTAGTGCCCTATGTACCCTGGTGGAAGTAGTGCACTAGTGCCCTATGTACCCTGATGGAAGTAGTGCACTAGTGCCCTATCTACCCTGGTGAAATTAGTGCACTCATGCCCTATGTACCCTGGTGAAATTAGTGCACTAGTGCCCTATGTACCCTGGTGAAATTAGTGCACTAGTGCCCTATGTAACCTGGTGAAAAGTAGTGCACTAGTGCCCTATGTACCCTGGTGAAATTAGTGCCTAGTGCCCTATGTAACCTGGTGAAAAGTAGTGCACTAGTGCCCTATGTGCCCTGGTGAAATTAGTGCCTAGTGCCTTATGTACCCTGGTGAAAAGTAGTGCACTAGTGCCCTATGTACCCTGGTGAAAAGTAGTGCACTAGTGCCCTATGTAACCTGGTGAAATTAGTGCCTAGTGCCCTATGTAACCTGGTGAAAAGTAGTGCACTAGTGCCCTATGTACCCTGGTGAAATTAGTGCACTAGTGCCCTATGTACCCTGGTGAAATTAGTGCACTAGTGCCCTATGTAACCTGGTGAAAAGTAGTGCACTAGTGCCCTATGTACCCTCGTGAAATTAGTGCCTAGTGCCCTATGTAACCTGGTGAAAAGTAGTGCACTAGTGCCCTATGTGCCCTGGTGAAATTAGTGCCTAGTGCCTTATGTATCCTGGTGAAAAGTAGTGCACTAGTGCCCTATGTACCCTGGTGAAAAGTAGTGCACTAGTGCCCTATGTAACCTGGTGGAAGTAGTGCACTCATGCCCTATGTACCCTGGTGAAATTAGTGCACTAGTGCCCTATGTACCCTGGTGAAATTATTGCACTAGTGCCCTATGTATCCTGGTGAAAAGTAGTGCACTAGTGCCCTATGTACCCTGGTGAAATTAGTGCCTAGTGCCCTATGTAACCTGGTGAAAAGTAGTGCACTAGTGCCCTATGTGCCCTGGTGAAATTAGTGCCTAGTGCCCTATGTACCCTGGTGAAAAGTAGTGCACTAGTGCCCTATGTACCCTGGTGAAAAGTAGTGCACTAGTGCCCTATGTGCCCTGGTGGAAGTAGTGCACTCATGCCCTATGTACCCTGGTGAAATTAGTGCCTAGTGCCCTATGTGCTCTGGTGAAATTAGTGCACTAGTACCTTATGTACCCTGGTGAAATTAGTGCACTAGTACCCTATGTACCCTGGTGAAATTAGTGCACTAGTGCCCTATGTGCTCTGGTGAAATTAGTGCACGAGTACCTTATGTAACCTGGTGAAATTAGTGCACTAGTGCCCTATGTACCCTGGTGGAAGGAGTGCACTAGTGCCCTATGTACCCTGGTGAAATTTGTGCACTAGTGCCCTATGTACCCTGGTGAAAGTAGTGCACTAGTGCCCTATGTACCCTGGTGAAATTAGTGCACTAATGCCCTATGTACCCTGGTGAAAGTAGTGCACTAGTGCCCTATGTACCCTGGTGAAATTTGTGCACTAGTGCCCTATGTACCCTGGTGGAAGGAGTGCACTAGTGCCCTATTTACCCCGGTGAAATTTGTGCACTAGTGCCCTATGTGCCCTGGTGAAAGTAGTGCACTAGTGCCCTATGTACCCTGGTGAAAGTAGTGCACTAGTGCCCTATGTACCCTGGTGGAAGTAGTGCACTGTAATTGAGATATGGGGAGCGTTAGGGACAGAGTTGAGGACTGTGGAACAAATGAGTTGGGATTTAGAGAGTTAAGACAACTGGGGAAAAACACTGACAAACTGTTATTGTTGCAGGTTTTTTTCTTTGAAGGTGTCTTGGTTTGGTACTTGACAATCAGGTGCCAATAATATGTCTGGGTTAGAGAGGGAAAGAGCGAGAGAGGGAAAGAGAGAGAGAGGGAAAGAGGAGAGAGGGAAAGAGGGAGAGAGGGAAAGAGCAAGAGAGGGAGAGAGAGAAACAGGGAAAAAGCGAGAGAGGGAAAGAGCGAAAGAGGGAAAGAGCGAGAGAGGGAAAGAGCGAGAGAGGGAAAGAGGGAAAGAGCGAGAGAGGGAAAGAGCGAGAGACGGAAAGAGGGAAAGAGCAAGAGAGGGAAATAGGGAAAGAGCGAGAGAGGGAAAGAGCGACAGAGGGAAAGAGCGAAAGAGGGAAAGAGCGAGAGAGGGAAAGAGGGAAAGAGCGAGAGAGGGAAAGAGCGAGAGAGGGAAAGAGCGAGAGAGGGAAAGAGGGAAAGAGCGAGAGAGGGAAAGAGCGAGAGAGGGAAAGAGCGAGAGAGGGAAAGAGGGAAAGAGCGAGAGAGGGAAAGAGCGAGAGAGGGAAAGAGCGAGAGAGGGAAAGAGCGAAAGAGGGAAAGAGCGAGAGAGGGAAAGAGGGAAAGAGCGAGAGAGGGAAAGAGCGAGAGAGGGAAAGAGCGAGAGAGGGACAGAGGGAAAGAGCGAGAGAGGGAAAGAGCGAGAGAGGGAAAGAGCAAGAGAGGGAAAGAGCGAGAGAGGGAAAGAGGGAAACAGGGCTAAAGCGAGAGAGGGAAAGAGAGAGAGAGGGAAAGAGGGAAAGAGCGAGAGAGGGAAAGAGGGAAAGAGCGAGAGAGGGAAAGAGCGAGAGAGGGAAAGAGCGAGAGAGGGAAAGAGGGAAAGAGCGAGAGAGGGAAAGAGGGAAAGAGCGAGAGAGGGAAAGAGCGAGAGAGGGAAAGAGCGAGAGAGGGAAAGAGGGAAAGAGGGAGAGAGGGAAAGAGGAAAAGAGCGAGAGAGGGAAAGAGCGAGAGAGGGAAAGAGCGAGAGAGGGAAAGAGGGAAAGAGCGAGAGAGGAAAAGAGGGAAAGAGAGGGAAAGAGGGAAAGAGCGAGAGAGGGAAAGAGCGAGAGAGGGAAAGAGCAAGAGAGGGAAAGAGCGAGAGAGGGAAAGAGGGAAACAGGGCAAGAGCGAGAGAGGGAAAGAGAGAGAGAGGGAAAGAGGGAAAGAGCGAGAGAGGGAAAGAGCGAGAGAGGGAAAGAGGGAAAGAGCGAGAGAGGGAAAGAGCGAGAGAGGGAAAGAGCAAGAGAGGGAAAGAGGGAAAGAGGGAAAGAGCGAGAGAGGGAAAGAGCGAGAGAGGGAAAGAGGGAAAGAGCGAGAGAGGGAAAGAGCGAGAGAGGGAAAGAGCGAGAGAGGGAAAGAGGGAAAGAGCAGAGGGAAAGAGGAAAGACAGACAGGGAAAGACAGACAGAAAGAGCAGACAGACAGAAAGACAGACAGAAACAGAAAGACAAAGACAGACAGACAGACAGACAGACAGACAGACAGACAGACAGACAGACAGACAGACAGACAGACAGATGACAGACAGACAGACAGACAGACAGACAGACAGACAGACAGACAGACAGACAGACAGACAGACAGACAGACAGACAGACAGACAGACAGACAGACAGACAGACAGACAGACAGACAGACAGACAGACAGCAGGGCCATATGGAAACACCAACTGAAGCTTTCTGCACCTCTTTGCACCTTCTGGTCTGATCCTCGTGGTTTTACTTCAGGGAGATGGAGAACATTGAGAGATTACGGAACCCCTAAAGATATTTTAATGGTTTTGGAGGCATGCAGGGAGGAAGGTCGTTACAAGGATGTTGTGTAATGGAAGAGTTTGTTAACTTAATAGGGTAGGGTGAAACACTGGTAGTGTGTAGTATAGTGTCGTTTGGTATAATGTGGAGTGGAATGTTGCTCTATGGCATATATAATAGTATGGCATAATATATTATAGTATATTATAGTACAGTATAGTATATGGTGGTGCGGTATGGTATGGCATGGTATGATGTAGTACAGTGTGGTATAGTGGTGTGTTGTGTATGGTATGATGTAGTACAGAATGGTGTAGTAGAGTGGTGTGTTGTGTGGTATGGTATGATGTAGTACAGTGTGGTAGAGTGGTGTGTTGTGTGGTATGGTATAGTATAGTAGTATATAGAATGGTGTAGTATAGTATAGTATAGTGTTGTGTGGTATAGTATGTTATGGTATGGTATGATGTAGTACAGTGTGGTATGGTATGGTATGATGTAGTACAGTGTGGTATAGTGGTGTGTTGTGTGGTATGGTATGATGTAGTACAGTGTGGTATAGTGGTGTGTGGTATGGTATGATGTAGTACAGTGTGGTATAGTGGTGTGTTGTGTGGTATGGTATGATGTAGTACAGTGTGGTATAGTGGTGTGTTGTGTGGTATGGTATGATGTAGTACAGTGTGGTATAGTGGTGTGTGGTATAGTGGTGTGTGGTATAGTGGTGTGTGGTATAGTATGATGTAGTACAGTGTGGTATAGTGGTGTGTGGTATGGTATGGTATGATGTAGTACAGTGTGGTATAGTGGTGTGTGGTATGGTATGATGTAGTACAGTGTGGTATAGTGGTGTGTTGTGTGGTATGGTATGATGTAGTACAGTGTGGTATAGTGGTGTGTTGTGTGGTATGGTATGATGTAGTACAGTGTGGTATAGTGGTGTGTGGTATAGTGGTGTGTGGTATAGTGGTGTGTGGTATGGTATGGTATGATGTAGTACAGTGTGGTATAGTGGTGTGTGGTATGGTATGGTATGGTATGACTTAAATGTAAAGTGTGGTGTATAGTGGTGTGTTGTGTATGGTATGATGTAGTACAGTGTGGTATGGTATATGATGTAGTACAGTGTTATAGTGTGGTATGGTATGATGTAGTACAGTGTGGTATAGTGGTGTGGTATGGTATGATGTGGTGTGTGGTATAGTGGTGTGTGTATGGTATGGTATGGTATGATGTAGTACAGTGTGGTATAGTGGTGTGTTGTATGGTATGGTATGATGTAGTACAGTGTGGTATAGAGTGGTGTGTGATGTATGGTATGGTATAGTGGTGTGTGGTATGGTATGATGTAGTACAGTGTGGTATAGTGGTGTGTACAGTATGGTATGGTATGGTATGATGTAGTATAGTGTGGTATAGTGGTGTGTGGTATGGTATGGTATGGTATGATGTAGTACAGTGTGGTATAGTATAGTAGTGTATAGTATGGTATGGTATGGTATGGTATGATGTATGGTATGGTGTGGTATAGTGGTGTGTGGTATGGTATGGTATGATGTTGTGTGTTATGGTATAGTATAGCATTGTAGTATATAATGGTGTGGTATAGTATAGTGTTGTGTTGTATGGTATGACATGTAGTATAGTATAGTATAGTGTGGTAGTATGGTATGGTATAGTATAGTGTGTTGTGTATGGTATGGTATGGTATAGTATAGTAGTATATAGAATGGTGTGGTATAGTATAGTATAGTGTTGGTATGGTATAGTATAGTGTTGTGTAGTATAGTATAGTATAGTGTTGTGTGGTATGGCATGGTATAGTATAGTAGTATACAGTATGGTGTGCTATAGAATAGTATAGTGTTGTGTGGTATGGTGTGTTATAGTATAGTATAGTGTTGTTGGGTATGGTATGGTATGTTAGTATATAGTATAGTGTAGTATAGTGTGTGTGGTATGGTATGGTATGGTATAGTATAGTGGTATATAGTATGGTGTGGTAGAGTATAGTATAGTATATTATAGTGTTGTATGGTATGGTATAGTATGGTATAGTATAGTGGTGTGTGGTATGGTATGGTATAGTGATGTGTGGTGTGGTATGGTATAGTATAGTATAGTGTTGTGTGGTATGATATGGTATAGTATAGTAGTGTATAGTATGGTGTGGTATGGTATGGTATAGTATAGTCGTATATGGTATGGCGCGGAATTTTATAGTATAGTGTTGTGTGGTATGGTATGCTATAGGATACTAGTATGGTGTGGTATGGTATAGTGGTGTGTGGTATGGTATGCTATATGATACTAGTATATAGTATGGTGCGTTATAGTATAGTATAGTATAGTGTGATGTGGTATGGTTTAGTTTAGTATAGTAGTATATAGCATGGCGTGGCATAGTATAGTGTATTATTGGGTTGTGTGGTATAGTATAATGTTGGGTGGTATGGTATAGTATAGTATTATATAGTATGGCGTGGTATAGTATAGTCAGCCTTGTCAGCTCGGGGGTTTGAACTCACAACCTTCTGGTTACTAGTCCAACGCTCTAACCACTAGGCTACGCTGCCGCCCCGTATAGTATAGTATAGTATAGTATAGTATAGTATAGTATAGTATAGTATAGTATAGTATAGTATAGTATAGTGCTGTGTGGTATAGTATAGTGTTGTGTTGTGTGGTATGGTATGGTATAGTACAGTGTTGTGTGGTATTTTATGGTATAGTATAGTGTTGTGTGGTATGGTATCGTATAGTATAGTGTTGTGTTGTGTGGTATTCAGTTGTAAAGTATGGAATAGTAGTATATAGTATGATGTGGTGGATTATAGTTTAGTATAGTATAGTATATTATGCTATAGTATAGTGTTGTGCGGTATAGTAGGACATTGTATGTTATAGGTATGGTATGGTATAGCATGGTATGGTATGGTATGGTATGGTATGGTATGGTATGGTATGGTATAGCATGGTATGGTATGGTATGGTATGGTATAGTATAGCATGGTATGGTATGGTATGGTATAGCATGGCATGGTATGGTATGGTATGGAATAGCATGGTATGGTATATAGCATGGTATGGTATGGTATAGTATGGTTTAGCATGGTATGGTATGGTATATTATAGTATAGTAGGGAAAGGTATAGTGTAGTATCAAATAGCAATGCACAGTACTGTATGATATGGTGTAGTATAGTACAGTATGTTATAGGATAGTATGGTACGTCTCCCTCTCTCTCTCTCTCTCTCTCTCTCTCTCTCTCTCTCTCTCTCTCTCTCTCTCTCTCTCTCTCTCTCTCTCTCTCTCTCTCTCCGTCTTCTCTCTCTCTCTCTTCTCTCTGTCTTCTCTCTCTCTCTCTCACGCTCTGTCTCTCTCTCTCTCTCTGTTTCTCTTCTGTCTCTCGCCTCTACCTCCCTTTTTACTCCTCTCTTTTCTCTCTCTCCCTACCCTCCCTGTCCCATTCTCTCTCTCCGTCTCCTCCATCTGGGCCCTGTATGAGATGAGGTGATACAAATTGTATTTTATGGGCCTGTGCAGGCTACTGATCTAGCAGCTCTGTCTGAGAGGATCCACAGTACAGGTAATCATAGAAGACATTGTCTGCTGTGTGTCCCACTTCTAATGTGGTCCATTTGATTGAATGTCACTAATAGGTAGGGTAGGAGAAGAGGATGGGAGAGAGAGAGGGGGAGAGGGATTTCAGGGGTAGAGGGAGAGGGAAGGATGGAGAGGGGAAGAAAGAGGGAGAAAGGGAGAGGTACAGGATGAGAGATTAAGAAATAGTGAAAGAGTGAGAGGAAGTATAGAGGGAGATAGAGAGAGAGAAATACAGTAGATGGAGAGAGAGAGAGAGAGAGAAACTAGGTCGAACCAGGGGAACAAGAGTAGAATGTCACTTATTCTCCCTCTCTTTTAAATACTAGGGGGACAGGCAGGGTGGCATCTAATTCCTGAAGTGAAGTACAGAATAAATATTATTTTATTTAATAGAAACATATAGTACTCCATGGTAGAGTATAGTATGGTAGAGTGTAGTATGGTACAGAGTAGTATGGTACATTGTGGCATGGTACATTGTAGTATGGTATAGTGTAGTATGGTATAGTGTACTATGGTATAGTGTAGTATGGTATAGTGTCGTATTGTACAGTGTAGTATTTTATAGTGTAGTATGGTATAGTGTAGTATGGTATAGTGTAGTTTGATATGTTGTAGTATGGTATAGTGTAGTATGGTATAGTGTAGTATTATATAGTGTAGTATGGTATAGTGTAGTGTAGTATGGTATAGTGTAGTATTTTATAGTGTAGTATGGTGTAGTGTAGTATGATACAGTGTAATATGGTGTAGTATAGTATGTGTAGTATGGTATGGTAGTATGTATAGTGTAGTATGGTATAGTGTAGTATGGTATAGTGTAGTATGGTGTGTAGTTTGATATAGTGTAGTATGGTATAGTGTAGTATGATACAGTGTAGTAGTATGGTGTAGTGTAGTATGGTATAGTGTAGTATGGTATAGTGTAGTTTGATATAGTGTAGTATGGTATAGTGTAGTATGGTATAGTGTAGTATGGTATAGTGTAGTATGGTATAGTGTAGTATGGTAGAGTGTAGTATGGTATAGTGTAGTATGGTATAGTGTAGTATGGTATGGTGTAGTATGGTATAGTGTAGTATGGTAGAGTGTAGTATGGTATGGTATAGTGTAGTATGGTAGAGTGTAGTATGGTATATTGTAGTATGGTATAGTGTAGTATGGTATAGTGTAGTATGGTATAGTGTAGTATGGTATAGTGTAGTATGGTACAGTGTAGTATGGTATTGTAGTATGGTATAGTGTAGTATGGTACAGTGTAGTATGGTATAGTGTAGTATGGTAGAGTGTAGTATGGTATAGTGTAGTATGGTAGAGTGTAGTATGGTACATTGAGGTATGGTATAGTGTAGTATGGTAGAGTGTAGTATGGTACATTGTAGTATGGTATAGTGTAGTATGGTATAGTGTAGTATGGTACATTGTAGTATGGTATAGTGTAGTATGGTACATTGTAGTATGGTATAGTGTAGTATGGTATGGTGTAGTATGGTATAGTGTAGTATGGTAGAGTGTAGTATGGTACATTGTAGTATGGTATAGTGTAGTATGGTATAGTGTAGTATGGTATAGTGTAGTATGGTATAGTGTAGTATGGTATAGTGTAGTTTGATATAGTGTAGTATGGTATAGTGTAGTATGGTAGAGTGTAGTATGATATATTGTATGAAATGGCATAGCATAGTATGGTATATTTTAGTATGGTATAGTTACAGTATTATAGTATAGTATAGTAAAGTGTAGTATGATATAGTGTAGTATGGTATAGTATGTGTAGTATGGTATAGTGTAGTATGGTATAGTGTAGTATGGTATAGTGTAGTATGGTATAGTGTAGTATGGTATAGTGTAGTATGGTATAGTGTAGTATGGTATTGTAGTATGATAATGTATGAAATGGCATAGCATAGTGTGGTATATTTTGTGTAGTATGGTATAGTGTATTATAGTATAGTATAGTAAAGTGTAGTATAGTACAGTATAGTACAGTGTAGTATGGTGTAGTATGGTATAGTGTAGTATGATACAGTGTAGTATGGTATAGTGTAGTATGGTATAGTATGTATGGTATAGTGTAGTATGGTATAGTGTAGTATGTTACAGTGTAGTATTATAGTATAGTATAGTATAGTGTAGTATGGTATGGTGCAGTATGGTATAGTGTAGTATGGTATAGTGTAGTATGATACATTGTAGTATGGTATAGTGTAGTATGGTGAGTGTAGTATGGTATAGTGTAGTATGGTAGAGTGTAGTATGGTATAGTGTAGTATGGTATAGTGTAGTATGGTATAGTGTAGTATGGTATGGTGCAGTATGGTATAGTGTAGTATGGTAGAGTGTAGTATGGTATAGTGTAGTATGGTATAGTGTAGTATGGTAGAGTGTAGTATGGTATAGTGTAGTATGGTATAGTGTAGTATGGTATAGTGTAGTATGGTACATTGTAGTATGGTATAGTGTAGTATGATATAGTATGAAATGGCATAGCATAGTGTGGTATATTTTGTATAGTATGTTACAGCATATTATAGTATAGTATAGTAAAGTGTAGTATAGTACAGTATAGTACAGTGTAGTATGGTGTAGTATGGTATAGTGTAGTATGATACAGTGTAGTATGGTATGGTGCAGTATGGTATAGTGTAGTATGGTATGGTGCAGTATGGTGTAGTTGTAGTATGGTATAGTGCAGTATGGTATAGTGTAGTATGATACAGTGTAGTATGGTATGGTGCAGTATGGTATAGTGTAGTATGGTATGGTGCAGTATGGTATAGTGTAGTATGGTAGAGTGTAGTATGGTATAGTGTAGTATGATACAGTGTAGTATGGTATAGTGTAGTATGGTATAGTGTAGTATGGTAGAGTGTAGTATGGTATGGTGCAGTATGGTATAGTGTAGTATGGTAGAGTGTAGTATGGTATAGTGTAGTATGATACAGTGTAGTATGGTGTAGTATGGTATAGTGTAGTATGGTATAGTGTAGTTTGATATAGTGTAGTATGGTATAGTGTAGTATGGTATAGTGTAGTATGATATGGAAATGGCATAGCATAGTGTGTATATTTTGTATAGTATGTTACAGCATATTATAGTATAGTATAGTAAAGTGTAGTATAGTACAGTATAGTATGGTATGGTGCAGTATGGTATAGTGTAGTATGATATAGTGTAGTATGGTATAGTGTAGTATGGTATGGTGCAGTATGGTATAGTGTAGTATGGTACATTGTAGTATGGTATAATGTAGTATGGTAGAGTGTAGTATGGTATAGTGTAGTATGGTAGAGTGTAGTATGGTATAGTGTAGTGTGGTATAGTGTAGTATGGTATAGTGTAGTATGGTATAGTGTAGTATGGTATAGTGTAGTATGGTATAGTGTAGTATGGTATAGTGTAGTATGGTAGAGTGTAGTATGGTATAGTGTAGTATGGTATAGTGTAGTATGGTATAGTGTAGTATGGTACATTGTAGTATGGTATAGTGTAGTATGATATAGTATGAAATGGCATAGCATAGTGTGGTATATTTTGCTATAGTATGTTACAGCATATTATAGTATAGTATAGTAAAGTGTAGTATAGTACAGTATAGTACAGTGTAGTATATTGTGATATAGCATTGTATAGTTTAGTGTGGTATAGTGTACTATAATATGCTTAAGTATATTATAGTATAGTACAGCATAGTATGGTATGTTATAGTAAAGTATAGTATGATATAGTGTGACATGGTATAGTATAGTATGGTACAGTGTGGTACCGTATGGTATAGCATGTTATTGTATAATATAGTATGGTATTGTATGGTTTAGTATGGCACAGTGTGGTATGGTACCGTATGGTATAGCATGTTATTGTATAATAGAGTATGGTATTGCTTGGTTTAATATGGCACAGTGTGGTATGGTACTGTAAAGTATAGTATGGTATATCATTGCATGATATGGTATAGTGCAGTATAGCACAGTATAGTACAGACCAGTACGGCATAGTATGACATAGTAAGCAGGAGTATGGTATAGCATGTTATTGTATAATATAGTATGGTATTGCTTGGTTTAATATGGCACAGTGTGGTATGGTACTGTAAAGTATAGTGGAGTATAGTATGGTATATCATTGCATGATATGGTATAGTGCAGTATAGCACAGTATAGTACAGACCAGTACGGCATAGTATGACATGGTAAGCAGGAGTATGGTATAGTATGACATAGTAAGCAGGAGTATGGTATAGTATGACATAGTAAGCAGGAGTATGGTATAATATGACATGGTAAGCAGGAGTATGGTATAGTATGACATAGTAAGCAGGAGTATGGTATAGTATGACATAGTAAGCAGGAGTATGGTATAATATGACATAGTAAGCAGGAGTATGGTATAGTATGACATAGTAAGCAGGAGTATGTTATAGTATGACATAGTAAGCAGGAGTATGGTATAGTATGACATAGTAAGCAGGAGTATGGTATAGTATGACATAGTAAGCAGGAGTATGGTATAGTATGACATAGTAAGCAGGAGTATGGTATAGTATGGTTGTAACGGCTTTCTTCCGTCGAAGGAGAGTCGGACCAAAATGCAGCTTGGTTAGTTCGATACATCTTTAATAATGAAAACACGAACAAACAAAAACAACAGACGGAACGTGAAACTAATTACAGCCTATCTGGTGACAACTAACACAGAGACAGGAACAATCACCCACCAAACACTCAAAGAATATGGCTGCCTAAATATGGTCACCAATCACAGACAACGATAATCACCTGCCTCTGATTAAGAACCACCTCAGGCAACCATAGACTTTCCTAGACAACCCTACAAAAACCCCATGACAAAAACGCACCACAATAACACACACACTCTACACACACGTACACATTGAAGATGTATTGTAGATATGTAATTACGTTCTGATTATGAAATCACCTTGTTTGGTGATTTCTACATGTAATGAAAAGCACTCTTCAAATAAAAAATGTGTAATTACATTTCTGTCCTTGAAAATGTCCTCTTCCAGAATCTTGCGGTCATGACATACTTAAACACAGAAGACTCTCCCCTAAATCAAGACTCAGTCCTAAATGCACCCTATTCCATATATAGTGCATTTCTTTTGAGCAGTGCCCATTGGTAGCGTAAACAAGCGTCCCTTTTGCAAGGGGAACATTCATAACGAACTCTGGGCTCTCCTCCTCTGTCCTCTCCTCCTCTGTCCTCTCCTCCTCTGTCCTCTCCTCCTCTCCTCCTCTGTCCTCTCCTCCTCTGGCCTCTCCTCCTCTGTCCTCTCCTCCTCTGTCATCTCCTCCTCTGTCCTCTCCTCCTCTGTCCTCTCCTCCTCTGGCCTCTCCTCCCTCTGGCCTCTCCTCCTCTGTCCTCTCCTCCTCTCCTCCTCTGTTCTCTCCTCCTCTCTCCTCTGGCCTCTCCTCCTCTGTCCTCTCCTCCTCTGGCCTCTCCTCCTCTGGCCTCTCCTCCTCTGTCCTCTCCTCCTCTCCTCCTCTGTTCTCTCCTCCTCTGTCCTCTCCTCCTCTGGCCTCTCCTCCTCTGGCCTCTCCTCCTCTGGCCTCTCCTCCTCTGTCCTCTCCTCCTCTCCTCCTCAGTTCTCTCCTCCTCTCCTCCTCTGGCCTCTCCTCCTCTGTCCTCTCCTCCTCTGGCCTCTCCTCCTCTGGCCTCTCCTCCTCTGTCCTCTCCTCCTCTCCTCCTCTGGGCTCTCCTCCTCTGTCCTCTCCTCCTCTGTCCTCTCCTCCTCTGTCCTCTCCTCCTCTCCTCCTCTGGCCTCTCCTCCTCTGTCCTCTCCTCCTCTGTCATCTCCTCCTCTGTTCTCTCCTCCTCTCCTCCTCTGGCCTCTCCTCCTCTGTCCTCTCCTCCTCTGGCCTCTCCCCCTCTGGCCTCTCCTCCTCTGTCCTCTCCTCCTCTCCTCCTCTGTTCTCTCCTCCCTCTCCTCCTCTGGCCTCTCCTCCTCTGTCCTCTCCTCCTCTCCTCCTCTGTTCCTCCTCCTCCTCCTCTGGCCTCTCTCCTCCTCTGTCCTCTCCTCCTCTGGCCTCTGTCCTCCTCCTCTGTCCTCTCCTCCTCTGTCCTCTCCTCCCTCTCCTCCTCTGTCCTCTCCTCCTCTGTCCTCTCCTCCTCTGTCCTCTCCTCCTCTGGCCTCTCCTCCTCTGTCCTCTCCTCCTCTGTCCTCTCCTCCTCTGTCCTCTCCTCCTCTGTCCTCTCCTCCTCTGTTCCTCTCCTCCTCTCCTCCTCTGTCCTCTCCTCCTCTGTCCTCTCCTCCTCTGTCCTCTCCTCCTCTGTCCTCTCCTCCTCTGGCCTCTCCTCCTCTGTCCTCTCCTCCTCTGTCCTCCTCTGTCTCTCCTCTCTCCTCCTCTGTCCTCTCCTCCTCTGTCCTCTCCTCCTCTGTCCTCTCCTCCTCTGTCCTCTCCTCCTCTCCTCCTCTGTCCTCTCCTCCTCTGTCCTCTCCTCCTCTGTCCTCTCCTCCTCTGTTCTCTCCTCCTCTCCTCCTCTGTCCTCTCCTCCTCTGTCCTCTCCTCCTCTGTCCTCTCCTCCTCTGGCCTCTCCTCCTCTCCTCTGTCCTCTCCTCCTCCTCTCTCCTCTGTCCTCTCCTCCTCTGTCCTCTCCTCCTCTGTCCTCTCCTCTCCTCCTCTGGCCTCTCCTCCTCTGTCCTCTCCTCCTCCTCTGTCCTCTCTCCTCCTGTCCTCTCCTCCTCTGGCCTCTCCTCCTCTGTCCTCTCCTCCTCTGTCCTCTCCTCCTCTGGCCTCTCCTCCTCTGTCCTCTCCTCCTCTGTCCTCTCCTCCTCTGTCCTCTCCTCCTCTCCTCCTCTGTCCTCTCCTCCTCTGTCCTCTCCTCCTCTGTCCTCTCCTCCTCTGTCCTCTCCTCCTCTTTCCTCTCCTCCTCTGTCCTCTCCTCCTCTCCTCTCCTCCTCTGTCCTCTCCTCCTCTGTCCTCTCCTCCTCTGTCCTCCTCCCTCCTCTCCTCCTCTTGTCCTCTCCTCCTCTGTCCTCTCCTCCTCTGTCCTCTCTTCCTCTCCTCCTCTGTCCTCTCCTCCTCTGTCCTCTCCTCCTCTGTCCTCTCTCTCTCTCCTCTCCTCCCTCCTCTGTCCTCTCCTCCTCTCCTCCTCCTCTGTCCTCTCCTCCTCTGTCCTCCTCCTCCTCCTCCTCTGTCCTCTCCTCCTCTGTCCTCCCCTCCTCTGTCCTCTCCTCCTCTGTCCTCTCTCTCCTCCTCTGTCCTCTCCTCCTCTGTCCTCCTCTTTACTCCTCCTCCTCCTCTTTACTCTCCTCCTCTCCTCCTCTGTCCTCTCCTCCTCTGTCCTCCCCTCCTCTGTCCTCTCCTCCTCTGGCCTCTCCTCCTCTTTATACTCGTCCTCTCCTCCTCTGTCCTCTCCTCCTCCTCCTCTCCTCAACCTGTTCTTTCCATTGACTCTATATATCTGTCTATCACTCTGTAGCTTCTTAGGAGGCTTAACTGTGTCTAATTAGAAAAACAAATACGGCCGTACCCTCACACACTCTCACGCGTGCACACAGTCATATTTCACTGTAATGATACCCACATTACCGTCAATGAGGATTTAATACGGACAATATGCTCACAATGCTAATATGGATCGGAGAGGGGAGAGAGAGAGAGAGAGAGAGAGAGAGAGAGAGAGAGAGAGAGAGAGAGAGAGAGAGAGAGAGAGAGAGAGAGAGAGAGAGAGAGAGAGAGAGAGAGAGAGAGCTTCCGAGTAATGAACAACTATCTCCACAATCCAATGAGCAAAATGTGTAGAGGCCACTCCATCTCTCTCTCCGAACATCCCCTTCTCCCCCTCTACCCCTCTCTGTCTCTCCATCTCTCTCTCTCGCTACCTCTCTCTACCTCTCTGTCTCTCCATCTCTCTCTCTCTCGCTACCTCTCTCTACCTCTCTGTCTCTCCATCTCTCTCTCGCTACCTGTATCTCTCTCTCCCTACCGCTCCCTCTCGCTCCATATCCCTCTCTCCGAACATCCCCTTCTCCCGCTCCACCCCTCTCTGTCTCTCCATCTCTCTCTCTCGCTACCTCTCTCTACCTCTCTGTCTCTCCATCTCTCTCTCGCTACCTGTATCTCTCTCTCCCTACCGCTCCCTCTCGCTCCATATCCCTCTCTCCGAACATCCCCTTCTCCCCCTCTACCCCTCTCTGTCTCTACCCCCTCTCTCCCCCTGCCCCCTCTCTATCTCAGCTCTTTCAATCCCCATGCTCGATATCTATATGCCTTCAATCTGAATAGATGCTAATGATGCTCATCTCTCTCTCTGTTTCTCTTCGGTCTCTCTCCTCTCTCTCCCTTTTTACTCCTCTCTTTTCTCTCTCTCAATACCCTCCCTGTCCCATTCTCTCTCTCCGTCTCCTCCATCTGGGCCCTGTATGAGATGAGGTGATACAAATGGTATTTTATGGGCCTGTGCAGGCTACTGATCTAGCAGGTCTGTCTGAGAGGATACACAGTACAGGTAATCATAGAAGACATTGTCTGCTGTGTGTCCCACTTCTAATGTGGTCCATTTGATTGAATGTCACTGATAGGTAGGGTAGGAGAAGAGGATGGGAGAGAGAGAGGGGGAGAGGGATTTCAGGGGTAGAGGGAGAGGGAAGGATGGAGAGGTGAAGAAGGGAGAAAGGGAGAACAGGATGAGAGATTAAGAAATAATGAAAGAGAGAGTAGAGAAATAATGAAAGAGAGAGAGAGAGAGAGAGAGAGAGAGAGAGAGAGAGAGAGAGAGAGAGAGAGAGAGAGAGAGAGAAAAAACTAGGTCGAACCAGGGGAACAAGAGTAGAATGTAAGTTATTCTGCCTCTCTTTTGAATACTAGGGGGACAGGCAGGGTGACAACTAATTCCTGAAACGAAGAAATGCCATTTAGAGACGAATTGAATTCAAAAGCAGTGTGTTGAAGGAGTGAGGGAGGAGGAGTAAGTGATAGGGGAAAGGAGGAGAGAGTGGTTAATGGAGGATGGATAGGGATGATGTGGAGGGATGGATCTGGATGGAGGGATGGAGATGGAGTGATGTTGGAGGGATGGGGATGGAGGGATGGAGGGATGTTGGGATGGATGAATGAGGGATGATGGGTGGATGGATGATGGTGGGATGGAGGGATGGTGGATGGAGGGAGGGATGGAGGAAGGATGGAGGAGGATGATGATGGGGGATGGGGATGGGGATGGGAGGGAGGATGGATGGTGGAGGGATGGAATGGATGATGGGATGAGAGGTTGGATGGATGGAGGGATGTTGGGATGGGGATGAATGGAGGGATGATGGGATGGATGATGATGGATGGTGGGATGGAGGGATGGAGATATGCTGGATGGGAATGGTGATGAGTGACAGAGGGATGGTGAAGGATGGAATGGAAGGATGGAGAGATGGAGAATGATGATGGATGGGGGATGGTGGATTTAGGGATGGGGATGGGAGTTGAAGGGATGGAGGGATGGTGGAATGGTGAGGGATGAAGGATGGGATGGGGATGGAGGGATGGAGCTGATGGAGGAATGAGAATGGTGATGTGGAATGGGATGATAGAAAGATGGTGATGGAGAGAAGGATGGTGATGGAGAGATGGATGGTGATGGATAGAAGGATGGTGATGATAGATGGATGGTGATGGAGAGATGGAAGAATGGGGATGGATAGAAGGATGGTGATAATAGAAGGATGGTGATGATAGAAGGATGGTGATGGTAGAAAGATGGTGATGATGGATGGAGAGAAGGATGGTGATGGATAGTGAGAAGGATGGTGATGATAGAAGGATAGAATAGAAGGATGGTGATGGGATGGTGAGATAGAAGGATAGTGATGATAGAAGGATGGTGATGATAGAAGGATGGTGATGAATAGAAGGATGGTGATGGATAGAAGAATGGTGATGGATAGAAGGATGGTGATGGATAGAAGGATGAAGGATGGTGATGAATAGAAGGATGGTGATGGATAGAAGGATGGTGATGATAGAAGGATGGTGATGAATAGAAGGATGGTGATGGATAGAAGGATGGTGATGATAGAAGGATGGTGATGAATAGAAGGATGGTGATGGATAGAAGGATGGTGCTTGCGTGTGTGTGTGTGTGTGTGTGTGTGTGTGTGTGTGTGTGTGTGTGTGTGTGTGTGTGTGTGTGTGTGTGTGTGTGTGTGTGTGTGTGTGTGTGTGTGTGTGTGTGTGTGTGCCTACGACCCATGCGTACATGCCGATTGAGTGATTCCAGCAATCCATGGTTAGCCAGGATTGGATTCATGATTCACATTTGCAACCACTTTGCCTTTTCAAAGTCCATTCGCGTCTTGGTGTGGGGCGTGGAGCTGTAGGAGAGAATATGAAATGCTGTCAGCGGGAGCGATACACAGCGGGCAATATCCACGGTTCAATTACAGCACCCACTGTGACATGTGCTACGCACACACATACACAGACACACACACACATACACAGACACACACACGCCTACACAAACACACACACACAGACGGACACCACTAACACAGCCCTCCGACATGCTCTAGAATGCTAAATGTAACATTGTAACATGCTGTGAATGAAATTCACACCGAGTAAGTAACCAGTGTGCATGCCGATTGGGTGATTCCAGCAATACATGGTTAGCCAGGACAGGATTCATGATTCACATTATCAACCACTTTAAGTTTTCAAAGTCCATTTGCTTGTTGGTGTGGAGTAAGTAAGTAAGCAGGTAGAGGGAATGAAACATGATCGGTCTTCAGTTGTAGTATTATCCCTGCTCTGAATTACATATATCATCCACTCTGTGTCTTGTCAACCATATGGCACCCTACTCCCTATATAGTTCACTACGTTTGACCAGAGCCCCATAGGGAATAAGGGAATAGGGTGAGGCGCAATATTTGGGACGCAACCCTGGGCGATGTTCTACTAATAGCAGACTGAATCGACTTTGACATAACATGTGTCCAAAATGCTTCCCTTTATAGTGCACTAACCCTATTGGATCTGGTCAAAATAAGTGCACTAACCCTATTGGCTCTGGTCAAAATAAGTGCACTAACCCTATTGGCTCTGGTCAAAATAAGTGCACTATAAAGGGAATAGGGTGCCATGTAAGATGTAGCCAATGATTTACTCCAACTCACGGACGGACAACCTTCCTGGAGAGTTATACCCTCCTGCTGAGGTTGGTTCCAGCCCTACTGTGTAGAATCATCTGGAAAATGATGAGAAAAAGGACTCCGTTGTTCGGTGGTCAGAGGTGGTAGGACGGCCGCCTGTTACTAAGTACCGTTCGGTTGGTTCCAGCCCGACTGTGAAAAAGGACTCCGTTGTTCGGTGGTCAGAGGTGGTAGGACGATTTACCGCCTGCTAACCGCCAGCCCGAGAATCATGCTCCGTTGTTCGGTGGTCACTAGGAGGCCGCCTGCTACCGTTAGGTTGGTTCCAGCCCGACTGTGAAAAAGGACTCCGTTGTTCGGTGGTCAGAGGTGGTAGGACGGCCGCCTGGACCGTTAGGTTGGTTCCAGCCCGACTGTGAAAAAGGACTCCGTTGTTCGGTGGTCAGAGGTGGTAGGACGGCCGCCTGCTACTAAGTACCGTTCGGTTGGTTCCAGCCCGACTGTGTAGAATCATCTGGAAAATGATTTGGAACACAACCTGTCATCATTATAACTGAATCAAGCCAACTACCCCAGCTGATGTTATGCAATATTGTATTTATTAACACTATTTAACCTTTATTTAACTAGGAAAGTCAGTTAAGAACAAATGCTTATGTTACCATGACAGCCATCCCCAGCCAATCGCTAAACCGGACGACGCTGGGCCAATTGTGCTCCGCCCAATGGGATGCCCAACCTCAGATGGCTGTGATATCGGTATCGAACCAAGGACTCTAGCACTGAGATACAGTGCCTTAGACCGCAGCGCCACTCGGGAGCCCAAATAGAATTAGGCTGTACTGTACCTAATGACGACACTGTGAACTAGCCCTGGACTCAATGGCAGCAGGGGGAATCACACACACACACATTTGGCGGGTGTGTGTGTTTATGATTGACAATCAGCTCCTTAGCCTGAGAACACGATGGGCTAATTAGCTCAGAAAGCAGAGCCAGCTGGATGTGGCAGACACCATGCTGTTCTCCTGTTTTTGGCTGGTGTTGTAAATATTTATATATTTATATATTTATATATATATATATATATAATATATATGTATCTAGCTATATTTAGATATAGGTATTTATATATGTATCTAGGTATATATATATAAACATATATATTTACAATATGCAACTTAGCCAACTATATTTAAACACAGTTTTTTACACTTCCTGACATTTAATCCAAGTAAAATTCCCTGTTTTAGGTCAGTTAGGATCACCACTTTATTTTAAGAATGTGATATGTCAGCTTAATAGCAGAGAGAATGAATTATTTCAGCTTTAATTTCTTTCATCACATTCCCAGTGGGTCAGAAGTTTACATACACTCAATTAGTATTTGGTAGCATTGTCTTTAAATTGTTTAACTTGGGTCAAACGTTTCAAGAAGCCTTCCACAAACTTCCCACAATAAGTTAGGTGAATTTTGGCCCATTCCAGCTGACAGAGCTGGTGTAACTGAGTCAGGTTTGTAAGCCTCCTTGTTCGCACACGCTTTTTCAGTTCTACCCACACATTTTCTGTAGGATTGAGGTCAGGGCTTTGTGATGGCCACTCCAATACCTTGACTTTGTTGTCCTTAAGCCAATTTGCCACAACTTTTGCAGTAAGCTTGGGGTCAACTTCGACTTGCAAGTCTCCCCCTTTTTCCTCCAAACATATTGATGGTCATTATGCCCTAACAGTTCTATTTTTGTTTCATCAGACCAGAGGAAATTTCTCCAAAAAGTTTGATCTTTCTCCCCATGTACCGTAGTCTGGCTTTTTGATGGCGGTTTTGGAGCAGTGGCTTCTTCCTTGCTGAGCGGCCTTTCAGGTTATGTTGATGTAGATGATTTTGTTCCTGTTTCCTCCAGCATCTTCACAAGGTCCATTGCTGTTGGATTGATTTGCACTTTTGGCACCAAAGTACGTTCATCTCTAGGAGACAGAACGCGTCTCCTTCCTGAGCGGTGTGACGGCTGCGTGATCTCATGGTGTTTATACTTGCGTACTATTGTTTGTACAGATGAACGTTGTACCTTCAGGCGTTTGGAAATTTCTCCCAAGGATGAACCAGATATGTGGAGGTTTACAAGGTTTTGTCCTGATTAACGAGGTCTTGGCTGATTAATTTTTCCCATGATGTCAATCAAAGAGGCACTAAGTTTGAAGGTAGGCCTTGAAATACATCCACAGATACACATCCATTTGACTCAAATTATGTCAATTAGCCAATCAGAAGATCCTAAAACCATTACAGAATTTTCTGCAATTTTCTAAGCTGTTTAAAGGCACAGTCAACTTAGTGTATGTAAACTTCTGACCCACTGGAATTGTGATACAGTGAATTATAAGTGAAATAATCTGTTTGTCTGTTAACAATTGTTGGAAAAATTAAGTAGATGTCCTAACCGACTTTCCAAAACTATAATTTGTTAACAAGAATTTGTGGAGTGGTTGAAAAACACGTTTTAATGACTCCAACCTAAGTGTATGTAAACTTCCGACTTCAACTGTATATTTCTGTTAGCATTTGGGATGTCTCAGAGTCAGAGTAATAATATACAGATTATA
Source organism: Oncorhynchus gorbuscha (assembly GCF_021184085.1). Classification (NCBI taxonomy): domain Eukaryota; kingdom Metazoa; phylum Chordata; class Actinopteri; order Salmoniformes; family Salmonidae; genus Oncorhynchus; species Oncorhynchus gorbuscha. Next base: position 94,580 of record NW_025746101.1, read on the forward strand.
CTGGCTACTGTAAGATATTGTTATAATCAGGTATGAATTATGAACAACAACAGCTAGGCTAACATAGCGACTTTGAAATTAAACATTTCAATTTTAATTCCTTCCCGATTAACTTCAATCACTGTGAGTTAAAACGACACAGACTACCTTTAACACACCTGATTTAAGAGCTTAAATCTTCACAGGCAGTTAACAGGCTTTCTGTCTATCGGTTTAGTCCTCTGTTGAAAGAAATGAGACAAAAGTACCTGAATGTGGAAAAATGAGTAGAGCGAGAGAGAACAGTGTTTTTTAAGGACACCATTTTTTAAAGCCAGGGGCATAGCATACACAGGTGTAGTACAGACACACACGCACACCTACACACACACACACACGCACAGACACACACGCACGCACACGCACCTACACACACACACACACACACACACCTACACACACACACACACACGCACATCTACACACACGCACACGCACACACACACACACACACACACACACACACACACACACACACACACACACACACACACACACCTACACACACACACTACACACACGCACACGACACACACGCACACACACACACACACCTACACACACACACCACACACACACACACACACACACACACGCACATCTACACACACACACACCCACACACACACACACACACACACACACACACACACACACACACACACACACACACACACACACACACACACACACACACACACACACACACACACACAACACACACACACACACACATGCACACGCACTTTTCACACACACACACCTACACAGAAACACACATGCAAACAAACAAACACACACACAAAACAATATGAGTAGGGCCTAAAAAGGTTCATGCCATGGGCCTTGCCTACTCAGGTGTGTGTAGACTAGCACATTCCATCAATTAGTAGTGTGTGCAAATGTGTGTGTTTTCAAATGTGTGTGTGACAAATTGTGTGTGTTATTAAGAAAAGTTCACTGCTAAATCAGTCAATACTGGTGTTTGTTCCAGGCAAATAAGCCTAAGCTAACAAAACGCCCAGGTACATCATATGACTGCTGATTAAACTCAGTCAACTGTTCCCTTACTGAGTGTGTCAGATATTCCATCACAGACAATAATCTCATTAGTTGAGCAAATGTATTGCAAATTCAAATTCCTAGAGACAAACGTTCAACTGTTATTAAGAAAAGGTTCACTGCTAAATCAGTCAATACTGTTGAAATAACCTAAAAATAACAACAAACAAACAACACATAGAGCAAATTACTGAGGTAGTAGATACAAGTCACAACACATAGAGCAAATTACTGAGGTAGTAGATACAGGTCACAACACATAGAGCAAATTACTGAGGTAGTAGATACAAGTCACAACACATAGAGCAAATTACTGAGGTAGTAGATACAGGTCACAACACATAGAGCAAATTACTGAGGTAGTAGATACAAGTCACAACACATAGAGCAAATTACTGAGGTAGTAGATACAGGTCACAACACATAGAGCAAATTACTGAGGTAGTAGATACAGGTCACAACACATAGAGCAAATTACTGAGGTAGTAGATACAGGTCACAACACATAGAGCAAATTACTGAGGTAGTAGATACAGGTCACAACACATAGAGCAAATTACTGAGGTAGTAGATACAGGTCACAACACATAGAGCAAATTACTGAGGTAGTAGATACAGGTCACAACACATAGAGCAAATTACTGAGGTAGTAGATACAGGTCACAACACATAGAGCAAATTACTGAGGTAGTAGATACAGGTCACAACACATAGAGCAAATTACTGAGGTAGTAGATACAGGTCACAACACATAGAGCAAATTACTGAGGTAGTAGATACAGGTCACAACACATAGAGCAAATTACTGAGGTAGTACATACAGGTCACAACACATAGAGCAAATTACTGAGGTAGTAGATACAGGTCACAACACATAGAGCAAATTACTGAGGTAGTAGATACAAGTCACAACACATAGAGCAAATTACTGAGGTAGTAGATACAGGTCACAACACATAGAGCAAATTACTGAGGTAGTAGATACAGGTCACAACACATAGAGCAAATTACTGAGGTAGTAGATACAGGTCACAACACATAGAGCAAATTACTGAGGTAGTACATACAAGTCACAACACATAGAGCAA
>NW_025746101.1:101768-108682 GCF_021184085.1 Oncorhynchus gorbuscha
CACAGAGCATCCATAGAGGTGTTATGACACGCCTCTCCGCACGGTTTTCCCTTCCCAAAGTGTGTGTGTGTGTTTGTGTGTGTGTGTGTGTTTGTGTGTGTGTGTGTGTGTTCACGCCTGTGCATGTGTGACGGTAATCCTTGTCTACTCTCCAGCCAGCTCCAGTCATGGTCAACAAGAGATGAGAATGCCAGTGTGTTCCAGACCCCACGAGGGAGGGCCTAAATCGGGCTGACACTCGCTCGCCGCACCCTGGCCAAAAACCAAATTGTTGCTGACAGTATCAAACGCGTCCCGCCAGGCATTAGCCAACGCTCAAGTAACTTGACCTCTGTCTGTGGATTTTAGCACACAGATAAACAGGGACAGTATTTCCATAGCTTATCAATTATACTCTACATTACTATTGTTAATATATGCAGGTGGAATTAGATTGGTGATTTTGGTTTAATGTGTTTTGGTGTTGTTGTTGCTGTTGTAGTTGTTGTACTTGTTGTGGGTGTAGTTGTTGTACTTGTTGTGGGTGTAGTTGTTGTACTTGTTGTGGGTGTAGTTGTTGTACTTGTTGTGGTTGTGGGTGTAGTTGTTGTAGTTGTTGTACTTGTTGTGGGTGTAGTTGTTGTACTTGTTGTGGGTGTAGTTGTTGTACTTGTTGTGGGTGTAGTTGTTGTAGTTGTTGTACTTGTTGTGGGTGTAGTTGTTGTACTTGTTGTGGGTGTAGTTGTTGTACTTGTTGTGGGTGTAGTTGTTGTACTTGTTGTGGGTGTAGTTGTTGTACTTGTTGTGGGTGTAGTTGTTGTTGTAATTTTTGCTGCAGGTGTAGTTGTTCTTGTTGTAGTTGTTGGTGTTATAGTTGTAGTTTTTTTGTAGATGTTGGTGTTATAGTTGTTGTAGTTTTTTTGTAGATGTTTTTGTTATAGTTGTTGTTGTTGCTTGTTGTTGTTTTTATAGTTGTTGTAGAAGTAGTTGTTGTAGTTGTTGTTTTAGTGGTTGTTTTTGTTTATGAACTATCTCTGTACATTATGATTAAACATAATCTAATCTTGGGGAGAACACAGAGGGCTGTGATTCACAAGCTAAAGTTACTTCAAAAAACATGACCCTGAAGAGATTAGAGAAAGGATGTTCAACCTCTCTCCTTATCCAAGTCCCTCCCTCTCTCTTCCTATCTCTATCTCTCTCCCATCTTTCTTTCCATCATTATCTCTCCCCATCCCCTTCCTCTCTCCCCATCCCCTTTCTCTATCTCCCTCCCTCCTTCCCTCCCCTTCCTTCCCTCCCCTTCCTTCCCTCCTTCCTTCCTTCCCTGTCTCTAAATCTCATTTGGCATAAAAAGGCATACACCACACTGAGGAATCAGAACACTGAGTACCTATCCAAAGTATAGTGTGTGTGTGAGTGTGTGAGTGTGTGTGTGTGTGTGTGTGCATGGGTGTGTGTGTGCATGCGTGGGTGGGGGTGTGTGTGTGCGTGCATGCATGTTCCAAGACAGCCTCACAGATACAAGAAAACTATGGGCCAAGAAATGAGGTCTGGATTTCTCATCTGGTGACTGGAGTTGGTAGGTCAGGTTTCCTTGATTTCAATGACTGCCTCCCAAATGGAGCCCTATTCCCTCCCAAATGGAGCCCTATTCCCTCCCAAATGGAGCCCTATTCCCTCCCAAATGGAGCCCTATTCCCTCCCAAATGGAGCCCTATTCCCTCCCAAATGGAGCCCTATTCCCTCCCAAATGGAGCCCTATTCCCTCCCAAATGGAGCCCTATTCCCTCCCAAATGGAGCCCTGATCACTCCCAAATGGCACCCTATTCCCTCCCAAATGGAGCCCTATTCCCTCCCAAATGTGGCCCTAATCCCTCCCAAATGGGACCCTAATCCCTCCCAAATGGAACCCTATTCCCTCCCAAATAGAACCCTATTCCCTCCCAAATAGAACCCTAATCCCTCCCAAATGGAACCCTAATCCCTCCCAAATAGAACCCAATTCCTTCCAAATGGAAACCTAATACCTCCCAAATGGAACCCTAATCCCTCCCAAATGGAAACCTAATACCTCCCAAATGGAACCATAATCCCTCCCAAATGGAACCCTAATCCCTCCCAAATGGAACCCTAATCCCTCCCAAATAGAACCCAATTCCTCCCAAATGGAAACCTAATACCTCCCAAATAGAACCCCATTCACTCCCAAATGGAACCCTAATCCCTCCCAAATGGCACCCTATTCCCTCCCAAATAGAACTCTATTCCCTCCCAAATAGAACCCTAATTCCCTCCCAAATGGCACCGTATGGACCCTGGTTTAAAGTAAGGTATCAGTTGTGGAATTGGGTTCTTGTCACGCCCTGGCCATAGAGAGGTTTTATTCTCTATTTGGTTAGGCCAGGGTGTGACTCGGGTGGGCATTCTATGTTCATGTTCTATGTTTTTGATTTCTATGTTGTTTGGCCCGGTGTGGTTCTCAATCAGAGGCAGCTGTCTATCGTTGTCTCTGATTGAGAACCATACTTAGGTATCCTTTTCCCACCTGTGTGGTGTGGGTCGTTGCTGTCTGTTTTGCCGGAGCTGTTTCGGTTGGTCCTTTTGCTACGTTGTATTTAGTGTTCAGTTCTATTTAATAAATGAGGAACACGAACCACGCTGCTCTTTGGTCCTCAGCTTCTTCCACCAACGGCCGCTACACTTCTATTCTATAGGGTTTTGAACACACTCAACGGTCATCCGTTACATTACTTTCTAGTATTGATAGTGCAGCGGAGTAAATTGAGTTTAGATCAACCGATCTAAAGGCTGAGGACAAGGAAGGTCTTCAGTGTCATGTAACCTGTAAATGAATGAATACGGTTGGTATCTGAAAGGGAGACATTGACCTTCCCTGGGACAGTTTCCCTGACAGAGTAAGTCTAGTCCTGGACTCCAAATATGGAGACTGGACATAATGTTTGTCTGGGAAAATGCTATGGAATTACTGCATCCCTTAGTTAGCTCAGCCAAATCCTCCATACATAGTTCAAGCGTGTGTACTATCATTCAATAGGATATATATGGTACCAATCAAAAGTTTTTACAAACCAACTCATTCCAGCGATTTAAAAAATATTATTACTATTTTCTACATTGTAGAATAACAGTGAAAACATTAAAATGATGAAATAACAGATTTGGAATCATGTATTCACCAAATAAGTGTTAAACAAATCAAAATATTATTATATTTGAGATTCTTCAAAGTAGTCAACCTGCCTTGATGACAGATTTGCCCACTCTTGACATTCACTCAACCAGCTTCACCTGGAATGCTTTCCCAGCAAACTTGAAGGAGTTCCCATGTATGCTGAGCACTGGTTGGCTGCTTTTCCTTCACTCAAATCCCAAACCATCTCAATTGGGTTGAGGTCGGGTGATTGTGGAGGTCAGGTCATCTGATGCAGCACTTCATAACTCTCCTTCTTGGTCAAATAGCCCTTACACAACCTGGAGGTGTGTTGGGTCATTGTCTTGTTGAAATACAAATGATAAAGAAACACCCTGGAATGAGTAGGTGTGTCCAAACGTTGTACTGGTACTATATATATATATATATATATACATATATATATATATATATATATATATATATATATATGAAATATAAATCAACATGCGTAATTTGATTAAATGAATCTTCATCCCAAACAGTGTGGAACTCCATTTAATACACCTACTGTAGGTGTAGGTTTAAAACAATGCAGAAACTAAAGTCTACAGCTTCTTTTCCTCGCTGCATCTGTATAAGTATCCCTTCGCCTAAACTCTGCTCTTCACCAGTCTGGGTTCCTGCATCCTTGTCAGCCATTTTCTCACTGAGGCAGGAGAGAGGCGGACATGTTGTAACTCTGCTCTTCACCAGTCTGGGTTCCTGCATCCTTGTCAGCCATTTTCTCACCGAGGCAGGAGAGAGGCGGACATGTTGTAACTCTGCTCTTCACCAGTCTGGGTTCCTGCATCCTTGTCAGCCATTTTCTCACCGAGGCAGGAGAGAGGCGGACATGTTGTAACTCTGCTCTTCACCAGTCTGGGTTCCTGCATCCTTGTCAGCCATTTTCTCACCGAGGCAGGAGAGAGGAGGACATGTTGTTACCACTGCTCTTCACCAGTCTGGGTTCCTGCATCCTTGTCAGCCATTTTCTCACCGAGGCAGGAGAGAATGGACATGTTTGTAACTCTGGTCTTCACCAGTATGGGTTCCTGCATCCTTGTCAGCCATTTTCTCACTGAGGCAGGAGAGAGGCGGACATGTTGTAACTCTGCTCTTCACCAGTCTGGGTTCCTGCATCCTTGTCAGCCATTTTCTCACCGAGGCAGGAGAGAGGCGGACATGTTGTAACTCTGCTCTTCACCAGTCTGGGTTCCTGCATCCTTGTCAGCCATTTTCTCACCGAGGCAGGAGAGAGGCGGACATGTTGTAACTCTGCTCTTCACCAGTCTGGGTTCCTGCATCCTTGTCAGCCATTTTCTCACCGAGGCAGGAGATAGTCACATGTTGTAACTCTGCTCTTCACCAGTCTGGGTTCCTGCATCCTTGTCAGCCATTTTCTCACTGAGGCAGGAGAAGGCGGACATGTTGTAACTCTGGTCTTCACCAGTATGGGTTCCTGCATCCTTGTCAGCCATTTTTCACTGAGGCAGGAGAGACGGACATGTTGTAACTCTGCTCTTCACCAGTCTGGGTTCCTGCATCCTTGTCAGCCATTTTCTCACTGAGGCAGGAGAGAGGCGGACATGTTGTAACTCTGCTCTTCACCAGTGGGTTCCTGCATCCTTGTCAGCCATTTTCTCACTGAGGCAGGAGAGAGGCGGACATGTTGTAACTCTGCTCTTCACCAGTCTGGGTTCCTGCATCCTTGTCAGCCATTTTCTCACTGAGGCAGGAGAGAGGCGGACATGTTGTAACTCTGCTCTTCACCAGTCTGGGTTCCTGCATCCTTGTCAGCCATTTTCTCACTGAGGCAGGAGAGAGGCGGACATGTTGTAACTCTGCTCTTCACCAGTCTGGGTTCCTGCATCCTTGTCAGCCATTTTCTCACCGAGGCAGGAGAGAGGCGGACATGTTGTAACTCTGCTCTTCACCAGTCTGGGTTCCTGCATCCTTGTCAGCCATTTTCTCACCGAGGCAGGAGAGAGGCGGACATGTTGTTACCACCAGCCTCTGAATGTGATCTGCCTGAGAGGCGAACTCACACCTGCACGGATGAGGGGCAAAGATCAGAATGGATGGTTTGTTTATCGTTGATGTGTCAGTGTGTGTGTGTGTGTGTGTGTGTGTGTGTGTGTGTGTGTGTGTGTGTGTGTGTGTGTGTGTGTGTGTGTGTGTGTGTGTGTGTGTGTGTGTGTGTGTGTGTGTGTGTGTGTGTGTGTGTGTGTATTGGTCTATCTTAAGACTGGTCTGACGTGTGAAAATACCCATCCCCTAAAATCACATAGTCATGTTAGTAACCATCCCCTGAAAGCACACATTGTTGATAGTTCCCTTCCCTGAAATAAGACATAGTTGTTAGTTCCCAACCCCTGAAAGCACAGCGTTACCCTCCAAGTGACAGACAAGGACACAGATCTTGTAAGGGTAAGTCTTTCCACAAAATAATGTTAAATGACAAGTAAGGATGGAAGCAGAGTAGCACCAGTTCACAGCAACAGTAAGAGGAAACACAGTTATATCATCCACTAACTAGCCTGTATGTCAATATATCATTGTTCAACAAATGCTTCAGTGGATAACTACGGTGGATCCCACACAGTATAGAATTGTGGGTCACACCCAGTATAGTACGGAGGAACCTACCCAAACAGGTATATTATGGTGAATCCCACCCAGTATAGTACGGTGGATCCCAAACCACCCAGTATAGTACGGAGGATCCCACCCAACCAGGTATATTATGGTGAATCCCACCCAGTATAGTACGGTGGATCCCAAACCACCCAGTATAGTATGGAGGATCCCACCCAACCAGGTATATTATGGTGAATCCCACCCAGTATAATACGATGGATCCTAAACCACCCAGTATACTACGATGGATCCCAAACCACCCAGTATACTACGATGGATCCCAAACCACCCAGTAGAGTACGATGGATCCCACCTAGTGTAGTACGATGGATCCCACCTAGTGTAGTACGATGGATCCCACCTAGTGTAGTATGGTAGATCCCACCCCAGCCAGTGTAGTACGGTGGATCCCACCCAGTATAGTACGATGGATCCCACCCAGTATAGAATGGTGTATCACACTCAGTATAGTACTGTGGATTCCAAACCACCCAGTATAGTACGATGGATCCCACCCAGTGTAGTATGGTAGATCTCACCCAGTATAGTATGGTAGATCCCACCCAGTATAGTACGATGGATACCACCCAGTGAAGTATGGTAGATCCCACCCAGTATAGTATGGTAGATCCCACCCAGTATAGTATGGTAGATCCCACCCAGTATAGTATGGTGGATCCCACCCAGTGTAGTATGGTAGATCTCACCCAGTATAGTACGATGGATCCCACCCAGTGTAGTATGGTGGATCCCACCCAGTATAGTATGGTAGATCTAACCCAGTATAGTACGATGGATCCCACCCAGTATAGTATGGTAGATCCCACCCAGTATAGTACGATGGATCCCACCCAGTATAGTAGATCCCACCCAGTGTAGTATGGTGGATCCCATCCCACCCAGTGTAGTATGGTGGATCCCATCCAGTATAGTAGTATGGTGGATCCCACCCAGTGTATGGATCCCACCCAGTATAGTATGGTGGATCCCATCCCACCCAGTATAGTATGGTAGATCCCACCCAGTATAGTATGGTGGATCCCACCCAGTATAGTATGGTGGATCCCACCCAGTATAGTATGGTGGATCCCACCCAGTGTA
>NW_025746101.1:109182-170826 GCF_021184085.1 Oncorhynchus gorbuscha
TATAGTACGATGGATCCCACCCAGTGTAGTATGGTAGATCCCACCCAGTATAGTATGGTAGATCCCACCCAGTATAGTACGATGGATCCCACCCAGTATAGTAGATCCCACCCAGTGTAGTATGGTGGATCCCATCCCACCCAGTGTAGTATGGTGGATCCCATCCAGTATAGTACGATGGATCCCACCCAGTGTAGTATGGTGGATCCCACCCAGTATAGTATGGTAGATCCCACCCAGTATAGTACGATGGATCCCACCCAGTATAGTATGGTGGATCCCACCCAGTATAGTATGGTGGATCCCATCCCACCCAGTGTAGTATGGTGGATCCCACCCAGTATAGTACGATGGATCCCACCCAGTATAGTATGGTGGATCCCACCCAGTATAGTATGGTGGATCCCACCCAGTATAGTATGGTGGATCCCACCCAGTATAGTATGGTGGATCCCACCCAGTATAGTACGATGGATCCCACCCAGTATAGTATGGTGGATCCCACCCAGTATAGTATGGTGGATCCCACCCAGTATAGTACGATGGATCCCACCCAGTATAGTATGGTGGATCCCACCCAGTAGTATGATGGATCCCACCCAGTATAGTACGATGGATCCCACCCAGTATAGTATGGTGGATCCCACCCAGTATAGTACGATGGATCCCACCCAGTATAGTACGATGGATCCCATCCAGTATAGTATGGTGGATCCCACCCAGTGTAGTATGATGGATCCCACCCAGTGTAGTATGGTGGATCCCACCCAGTGTAGTATGGTGGATCCCACCCAGTGTAGTATGGTAGATCCCACCCAGTGTAGTATGGTGGATCCCACCCAGTGTAGTATGGTGGATCCCACCCAGTATAGTATGGTGGATCCCACCCAGTATAGTATGGTGGATCCCACCCAGTGTAGTATGGTGGATCCCACCCAGTGTAGTATGATGGATCCCACCCAGTGTAGTATGATGGATCCCACTCCAGCCAGTATAGTATGGTGGATCCCACCCAGTGTAGTATGGTGGATCCCATCCCACCCAGTATAGTATGATGGATCCCACCCAGTATAGTACGATGGATCCCACCCAGTGTAGTATGGTGGATCCCATCCCACCCAGTGTAGTATGATGGATCCCACCCAGTATAGTACGATGGATCCCACCCAGTATAGTATGGTGGATCCCACCCAGTGTAGTATGGTGGATCCCACCCAGTGTAGTATGATGGATCCCACCCAGTGTAGTATGATGGATCCCACTCCAGCCAGTATAGTATGGTAGATCCCACTCCAGCCTGTATAGTATGGTGGATCCCACCCAGTGTAGTATGGTAGATTCCAACCAGTGTAGTACGGTGGATCACACCCAGTATAGTCTGTTTGCGACTCACAGATTTACAGACTAGAGTCCTTCCAACAGACCCGAAATTCCGAGAGGTGGGAGGTGGTGAGAACTGTGCAATCTTGTTGTCAACCAACTGACACTCAGTAAAACGTTTAGCTTTTGTCCACCTGAATCTGATTCTGACAGCTCACCTCACGTGTCCTCTGTTGAGGAGAGAGAGAGGCAGTGAGCTGTGCCTTAGCCTATGCTGCTGATAGCTTAGATAGCTTAGTAGCCTATAACATAGACAACCCAACAAATGTTCCATTCGTAACGGGTCTGACTGTCCTCGGTTCCATTCGGGTCTGACTGTCCTCGGTTCCATTCGTAACGGGTCTGACTGTCCTCGGTTCCATTCGGATCGGGTCTGACTGTCCTCGGTTCCATTCGGATCGGGTCTGACTGTCCTCGGTTCCATTCGGATCGGGTCTGACTGTCCGCGGTTCCATTCGGATCGGGTCTGACTGTCCGCGGTTCCATTGGGATCGGGTCTGACTGTCCTCCGTTCCATTCGTAACGGGTCTGACTGTCCTCCGTTCCATTCGGATCGGGTCTGACTGTCCTCGGTTCCATTCGGATCGGGTCTGACTGTCCTCGGTTCCATTGGGATCGGGTCTGACTGTCCGCGGTTCCATTCGGATCGGGTCTGACTGTCCGCGGTTCCATTCGGATCGGGTCTGACTGTCCGCGGTTCCATTCGGATCGGGTCTGACTGTCCGCGGTTCCATTCGGATCGGGTCTGACTGTCCTCGGTTCCATTCGGATCGGGTCTGACTGTCCTCGGTTCCATTCGTAACGGGTCTGACTGTCCTCGGTTCCATTGGGATCGGGTCTGACTGTCCTCGGTTCCATTCAGATCGGGTCTGACTGTCCGCGGTTCCATTCGGATCGGGTCTGACTGTCCTCGGTTCCATTCGGATCGGGTCTGACTGTCCTCGGTTCCATTGGGATCGGGTCTGACTGTCCTCGGTTCCATTGGGATCGGGTCTGACTGTCCTCGGTTCCATTCGGATCGGGTCTGACTGTCCTCGGTTCCATTCGGATCGGGTCTGACTGTCCGCGGTTCCATTGGGATCGGGTCTGACTGTCCTCGGTTCCATTCGTATCGGGTCTGACTGTCCTCGGTTCCATTCAGATCGGGTCTGACTGTCCTCGGTTCCATTCGTAATGGGACTGACTGTCCTCGGTTCCATTCGTAACGGGTCTGACTGTCCTCGGTTCCATTGGGATCGGGTCTGACTGTCCTCGGTTCCATTGGGATCGGGTCTGACTGTCCTCGGTTCCATTGGGATCGGGTCTGACTGTCCTCGGTTCCATTCGGATCGGGTCTGACTGTCCGCGGTTCCATTGGGATCGGGTCTGACTGTCCTCGGTTCCATTCGTAACGGGTCTGACTGTCCTCGGTTCCATTCGTAACGGGTCTGACTGTCCTCGGTTCCATTCGTAACGCGTCTGACTGTCCTCGGTTCCATTCGGATCGGGTCTGACTGTCCTCGGTTCCATTGGGATCGGGTCTGACTGTCCTCGGTTCCATTCGGAGTGGGTCTGACTGTCCTCGGTTCCATTCGGATCGGGTCTGACTGTACTCTGTTCCACCGGGTCTCCGTTTTTGTTATTTTGTTATGCATATTGGGTTGCGTGGGAAAGCCATGGGTTCAATTCGGAATGTGTACAACTTTTTGGACCCGGGAAAACCTCTATCACACACACACACACACACACACACACACACACACACACACACACACACACACACACACACACACACACACACACACACACACACACACACACACACACACACAGCGACAGACCCAGCGACAGACACAGCGACAGACACAGCGACAGATACAGCGACAGACACAGCGACAGACACAGCGACACACACACATACTCACAGACACACACACTCACACACACACACACACACACACTCACACACACTCACACACACACACACTCACACACACACTCACACACACAGCGACAGACACAGAGACACACACACTCACACCTACAGTGACAGACACAGAGACACACATACACACACACACACAGCGACAGACACAGAGACAGAGACAGAGACACACACACACACACTCACACACACAGCGACAGACACAGAGACACACACACTCACAGACACAGCGACAGACACAGAGACAGACACACACACAGAGACAGACACACACACAGAGACAGACACACACACAGAGACAGACACACACACAGAGACAGACACAGAGACATTATCAGCAGGAGATGGATCATGTGAATGAAGCGTTGTCTGCGTTAGCGGGGAACGTGCGGAAGACGTTTTCTGCACGAGCGAAGAAGAAGCGCGTATCAAATGGGCTGTCTGACTGTGATTCCCCAATGGTACCCTATTCCCTATGCAGTGAACTACTGTTGGCCAGAGTCATATGGGCCCGTAGTACACTATATATGGAGTAGGGTGCCATTTGGGACACTTTCTGAATCTCCCTCCAGATATTTCATCTTCCGAGATGGGGAGAAGGTAAACTGATTTGTTCTCCGTGATCTCAGACAGAGATGCATTACCGTGCGTTGTTCTACATGAGAGGAAGAGGAAGAGGAAAGAAGATGAAAGGAAAATGGATGAGAGGAGAAGTAAGGAGGGGAAGTGGGGAGAGGACGTAGAACTAAACTTTTATTTTTACACAACTTTATTTCCCTGCAACAATAATTTTTGTCATTTAGCAGATGCTCCTGTCCAAAGACTAGATAAAACAACCACATATTACCATCACTGCTAGTAAAACCTTTAAAAATAAATGCTCGATCTGCTAATTATTTTTTTTGTGAGTGATGATAGGCATCTAATGATTTGCTTTTTACCTCCAAAACACCAGTCAAATCAAAACTGTGATGGTAACAATACAGGATGTATAACAGACTTCAAACAGCTGATTTCCTCTTTAACTAACAGATGCCGTTTATTCAATATGCATTTCAGTCATATGGCAGGTGGTGTATTTAGATTTGCATAAGATCAGTGCAGCTATTCAACTAAAGTAGGTTAAACTAAACACATATCATCATTATTGCTAGTAAAACGCTTCTTCAAAATACCTGCTGAAAGTAATAACAAGTAACACAGTTTAGTGGTAATGAAAATCAGGGGTTGAAGCCCCCTAGTGGAGTCATGGGGGAAATGCATTGTGGTTGGCTAATATACAGTTGAATTTGGAAGTTTACATCCACTTAGGTTGTAGTCATTAAAACTCATTTTTCAACCACTCCACAAATTTCTTGTTAATTATTAACAAACTATAGTTTTGGCAAGTCTGATAGGAAATCTACTTTGTGCATGACACAAGTCATTTTTCCAACAATAATTGTTGACAGACATTATTTCACTTCTAATTGTCACGACTCCTACTGAAGGTGGCTCCCCGTCCTGTTCGGGTGGCGCTCGGCGGTCGTCGTCTTCGGCCTCCTAGCTGCAACTGAAGGTGGCTCCCCGTCCTGTTCGGGAGGCGCTCGGCGGTCGTCGTCTCCGGCCTCCTAGCTGCAACTGAAGGTGGCTCCCCTTCCTGTTCGGGAGGCGCTCGGCGGTCGTCGTCTCCGGCCTCCTAGCTGCAACTGAAGGTGGCTCCCCGTCCTGTTCGGGTGGCGCTCGGCGGTCGTCGTCTCCGGCCTCCTAGCTGCAACTGAAGGTGGCTCCCCGTCCTGTTCGGGAGGCGCTCGGCGGTCGTCGTCTCCGGCCTCCTAGCTGCAACTGAAGGTGGCTCCCCTTCCTGTTCGGGTGGCGCTCGGAGGTCGTCGTCTTCGGCCTACTAGCTGCAACTGATCCCTTTCCCCCTTTCTGTTTATTGGTTTCACCTATGTTTGTTTTAGGCTGATTGGTCGGGCTTTATTTACCAGCAGGCCCGTCCACCTTCAAACTCAGTGCCTCTTAGCTTGACATCATTGGAAAATCACAAGAAATCAGCCAAGAACTAAGAAAAATAATTGTTGACCTCCACAAGTCTGGTTCATCCTTGGGAGCAATTTCCATATGCCTGAAGGTAACACATTCATCTGTACAAACAACAGTACGCAAGTATAAACACCATTGGATCACGCAGCCGTCATACCGCTCAGGAAGGAGACGCATTCTGTCTACTAGAGATGAATGTACTTTGGTGTGAAAAGTGCAAATCAATCTCAGAACAACAGCAAAGGACCTTGTGAAGATGCTGGAGGAAACAGGTACAAAAGGTATCTATATCCACAGTAAAACAAGTCCTATATCGACATAACCTGAAAGGCCGCTCAGCAAGGAAGGATCCACTGCTACAAAACCGCCATAAAAAAGCCAGACTACAGATTGCAACTGCACATGGGGACAAAGATCGTACTTTTTGGAGAAATGTCCTCTGGTCTGATGAAACAAAAATAGAACTGTTAGGGCATAATGACCATCAATATATTTGGAGGACAAAGGGGGAGACTTGCAAGTTGAAGAACACCATCCCAAACGTGAAGCACAGGGGTGGCAGCATCATGTTGTGCGGTGCTTTGCTGTAGGAGGGGCTTGTGCACTTCACAAAATAGATGGTAGCATAAGGAATAAAATATGTGTGGATAGATTGAAGCAACATCTCAAGACATCAGTCAGGAAGTTAAAGCTTGGTCGCAAATGGGTCTTACAAATGGACAATAACCACAAGCATACTTCCAAAGTTGTGGCAAAATGGCTTAAGGACAACACATTTAAGGTATTGGAGTGGCCATCACAAAGCCCTGACCTCAATTCCATAGAAAATTTGTGTGCAGAACTGAAAAAACGTGTGCTAGCAAGGAGGCCTTCAAACCTGGGGAAGCTGAGGGAAAATTAAGGGTACAGATGATTGTATGGGTCAAAGTACAAATGTTTTTTAGGAAAAGTACTTTTAACGAGTAAGCTATTTATTGGTACCTTTTCATAGTTGAGAAAATATGAAAACGTAATGAATTGAAGGTTATTTGTTGAAATGTACCAATTTAAAGGTTTATGTTATTATTTGGGGTTGGGGAGGGAGTCTCCATAACCTGAAGTGTCTCTTTTCTGTCTCTAATGCCTCACACTGTTCCACTGTCCTTCTGTCTCTAATGTCCCCACTGTTCCATTGTCCTTCTGTCTCTAATGTCCCCACTGTTCCATTGTCCTTCTGTCTCTAATGTCCCCACTGTTCCATTGTCCTTCTGTCTCTAATGTCCCCACTGTTCCATTGTCCTTCTGTCTCTAATGCCCCACACTGTTCCATTGTCCTTCTGTCTCTAATGTCCCCACTGTTCCATTGTCCTTCTGTCTCTAATGTCCCCACTGTTCCATTGTCCTTCTGTCTCTAATGTCCCCACTGTTCCATTGTCCTTCTGTCTCTAATGTCCCCACTGTTCCATTGTCCTTCTGTCTCTAATGTCCCCACTGTTCCATTGTCCTTCTGTCTCTAATGTCCCCCACTGTTTCCTTTCCATTGTACCATCTGTCAACTCCCTCTCTTCAGATCAACACCATACCATCATGTTTAATCCCTCTCTTCAGATCAACACCATACCATCATGTTTAATCCCTCTCTTCAGATCAACACCATACCATCATGTTTAATCCCTCTCTTCAGATCAACACCATACCATCATGTTTAATCCCTTTTCAGATCAACACCATACCATCATGTTTAATCCCTCTCTTCAGATCAACACCATACCATCATGTTTAATCCCTCTCTTCAGATCAACACCATACCATCATGTTTAATCCCTCTCTTCAGATCAACACCATACCATCATGTTTAATCCCTCTCTTCAGATCAACACCATACCATCATGTTTAATCCCTCTCTTCAGATCAACACCATACCATCATGTTTAATCCCTCTCTTCAGATCAACACCATACCATCATGTTTAATCCCTCTCTTCAGATCAACACCATACCATCATGTTTAATCCCTCTCTTCAGATCAACACTATACCATCATGTTTAATCCCTCTCTTCAGATCAACACCATACCATCATGTTTAATCCCTCTCTTCAGATCAACACCATACCATCATGTTTAATCCCTCTCTTCAGATCAACACCATACCATCATGTTTAATCCCTCTCTTCAGATCAACACCATACCATCATGTTTAATCCCTCTCTTCAGATCAACACCATACCATCATGTTTAATCCCTCTCTTCAGATCAACACCATACCATCATGTTTAATCCCTCTCTTCAGATCAACACCATACCATCATGTTTAATCCCTCTCTTCAGATCAACACCATACCATCATGTTTAATCCCTCTCTTCAGATCAACACCATACCATCATGTTTAATCCCTCTCTTCAGATCAACACCATACCATCATGTTTAATCCCTCTCTTCAGATCAACACCATACCATCATGTTTAATCCCTCTCACTTTATATTCTCAAATTGGCTGACAATTAATTTCACAGTAAACTGCTGCCATCGCACACACACGCACACACACGCACACACACGCACACACACACACACACGCACACACACACACACACACACAATTCCATTCTCCATCTCCCTTAGATGATAACAGCTTTCTCCTCAGCCCCATCACACCAGAACACAATTACACCGGCCAATCATCTCTTCTATGCAATTACAGCTGAACTGCAAATTGACGGCCATCTGCTTCCGACTCCTAACGACTCCAGACGATACCCCATCAACCCCCAAAACCTGAAAACTAGGTTTTTGATTAATGGAATGTGTATTTCCTGATATCAATTTCATATCACTGGTAATAATGATGGACATGGTCACAGTGTGTGGAATGGAATGGTTATTGGAATGATGGTCACAGTTCTACTCGGAAAGTGTAGAATCAGAATGTTGAACAGTTCTGGTAATTATGACAGGGATGCTGGGGATGATGGCTGGTGAGAGATGGATAAGACACAGATAGAAGGTCATTTCCTGTAAAGCCCACTGTGAATGAGTAAGAAATAGCTGTTGAGCAGATTCCACCAGAAATTAGAAGAGACATGCCAACAGGTTGTCTGTGAGGCAGACGGATGGACAGGAGGTAGATTCAAGGGATATGATATTACAGTCTAGAGGGAGGGAGGGAGGGAGGGAGAGAGGGAGAGAGGGAGAGAGGGAGAGAGGAGAGAGAGAGAGAGAGAGAGAGAGAGAGAGAGAGAGAGAGAGAGAGAGAGAGAGAGAGAGAGAGAGAGAGAGAGAGAGAGAGAGAGAGAAGGCATTGAGTAAGTAATCTCAACACCTCATTCTATTCGAATGGAAAACACAATATTGCATCTGAAATAGCACCCTATTCCCTACATAGTGCACTACTTTTGACCAGAACCACATGGACTATGAAGAGAATAGGGTTCCATTTGGGACACACATTTATCAATCGTGCTGCTGGAACATTTGGACATTTCTTGGCTCACCTGTTACCATGGACCCTGCAGGTCCCAGATGCTGTACAGAGAATGCCAGTGTGCGAAGGTGTCATCGAGGCAATGGGTGGCTCCTTTGACTAATCTCAAATATAACATTCATTTTGATTTGTTTGACACCTTTTTGGTTACTACATTCTATATGTGTTATTTCATCGTTTTGATGTCCTCACTATTATTCTACAATGTAAAAATAGTACAAATATGGATACTATATACACCGGGTACTATATACACCTGATACTATATACACCGGGTACTATATACACCTGATATATACACCGGGTACTATATACACCTGATACTATATACACCGGGTACTATATACACCTGATACTATATACACTGGGTTCTATATACACCTGATACTATATACACCGGGTACTATATACACCTGATACTATATACACCGGGTACTATATACACCTGATACTATATACACCGGGTACTATATACACCTGATACTATATACACCGGGTACTATATACACCTGGTCTATATACACCTGATACTATATACACCTGATACTATATACACCGGGTACTATATACACCTGATACTATATACACCGGGTACTATATACACCTGATACTATATACACCGGGTACTATATACACCTGGTCTATATACACCTGATACTATATACACCTGGTCTATATACACCTGGTCTATATACACCTGGTCTATATACACCTGATACTATATACACCTGGTACTATATACACCTGATACTATATACACCTGGTCTATATACACCTGATACTATATACACCTGGTCTATATACACCTGATACTATATACACCTGGTCTATATACACCTGGTACTATATACACCTGGTCTATATACACCTGATACTATATACACCTGGTCTATATACACCTGGTACTATATAAACCTGGTCTATATACACCTGATACTATATACACCTGATACTATATACACCTGGTCTATATACACCTGGTACTATATACACCTGGTACTATATACACCTGATACTATATACACCTGGTACTATATACACCTGGTACTATATAAACCTGGTCTATATACACCTGGTACTATATACACCTGGTACTATATACACCTGGTACTATATACACTGGTCTATATATATATATACCCTGATACTATATACACCTGGTCTATATACACCTGGTACTATATACACCTGGTCTATATACACCTGGTACTATATACACTGGTTCTATATACACCTGGTACTATATACACCTGGTACTATATACACCTGGTCTATATACACCTGATACTATATACACCTGGTGCTATATACACCTGGTACTATATTTACTGGTTCTATATATACACACTGGTACTATATACACCTGGTACTATATACACTGGTACTATATACACCTGGTACTATATACACCTGGTACTATATTTACTGGTTCTATATATACACACCTGGTACTATATACACTTACTATATACACCTGGTACTATATACACCTGGTACTATATTTACTGGTATATATATACACCTGGTACTATATACACCTGGTACTATATACACCTGGTACTATATACACCTGGTACTATATACACTATATATATACACCTGGTACTATATACACCTGGTACTATATACACCTGGTACTATATACACCTGGTCTATATACACCTGGTACTATATATACCTGGTATATACACCTGGTACTATATACACCTGGTACTATATATACACCTGGTACTATATACACCTGGTACTATATACACCTGGTACTATATTTACTGGTACTATATATACACTATATACACCTGGTACTATATACACACTATATTTACTGGTACTATATATACACCTGGTACTATATACACCTGGTACTATATTTACTGGTTCTATATATACACACTGGTACTATATACACCTGGTACTACTATATACACCTGGTACTATATATACACCTGGTCTATATACACCTGATACTATATACCTGGTACTATATATACACCTGGTACTATATACACCTGGTCTATATACCTGGTATATATACTGGTATATTCACCTGGTACTATGGTCATAACACCTGGTACTATATACACCTGGTCTATATACACCTGGTACTATATACACCTGGTCTATATATCTCTTCACCTGGTACTATATACACCTGGTCTATATACACCTGGTACTATATAACCTGGTCTATATACACCTGATACTATATACTATATACCTGGTATACACCTATCTATATACACCTGGTACTATATACACCTGGTCTATATACACCTGGTACTATATACACCTGGTCTATATACATATATATACACCTGGTCTATATACACCTGGTACTATATATACACCTGGTACACCTGACTATATACACCTGGTGCTATATACACCTACTATATTTACTGGTCATTATACTTTGTTCTGAAGGAGGATTCAGCATATATATACACACAAGGTAATATACACTTGGTACTATATACACTATATACTGGTACTAGATTTACTGGTTCTATATATTGGTACTATATAAACCTGGTACTATATACAACTCTAGTCCCTTCACCTGTCTCTATCTGTGACTTACTATATTCACTGCTTCTATCTATACACACTGGTACTCTATACACTTGGTACTGTATATACACTAACACTGTATATCTCTCTTTGTCACTGGTGTCTCTATATGACACTCTGGTCCTATATCTGTCTCTCTCTATCCCTACTCCTGGTACTATATCCACTTCTGTCTCTCTCTGGTCACTATATACACTCTAGCCCCTACTATATGTCACTGCTTCTCTCTCTACTGACCCTTCTAGTCTCACTCTGTACTCTATACACCTGGTACTATATGTCACCTGGTACTATATATCTCTCTCTGTCACTGATATATACACCTCTACTATATCACACTGACACTCTATCCCTTCTGTCTCTACTATATCTCCCCTGGTGCATTTCATGTCTCTGGTACTATATATTTGGCTCTATATATACCTGGTACCTGTCTACTGTATATACCTGGTACTGTATATACATGGTACTATATATCACCTGGTACTATATACACCTGGTACTATATATACACCTGGTACTATATATAGACCTGGTACTATGAAGATGGGAGGTACACCTGGTACTATATATACCTGGTACTGGGAGGTATATATACACCTGGTACTGTATATAGATGGTACTATATATACTGCCTATGTTCTGGATGAAAAGTAGTTCACTAGAAGGGAAAGGGGTGGCATTTGGGAACACCCAAAGTAACCTTTTGACAACAGTTGCATTATTGGTGATGGATTTATATAGGTATATACATCCACCTTCAATCCTGGGAGTCTCCTCATCTCTGTCACTCTGAACCTGAAAAAGACCCTTAGCTGTTTAGTGAAGGTTACACTGACCTCTAGTCCCTTAGATGAAGGTCTCTCTCTGGGAGACTGACTCTCTCTCTCTTAATATCTGTCTCTCTTAGATGAAGAATATAACTCTGGGAGTCTCTCTCTCTGTCTAACCTGGGAGGTCTCTCCTCTCTCTCTCTAGTCCCTTCTGTCTCTCTCTCTGTCACACTATAACTCTCTTCTGTCTTATTTCCCTCACTGGGAGGTAGTCTCACTCTCTGAGAAATACATATTTAAAAATAGATGTCCAGGGGACAGTGGATTAAACCTCGGGTAGTCATTATTTTGATTGACGCCACAGCATTCTGCCACTCACTCAAAGATGAAGGAGGATTCAGCATAGATGAAGGTTAATACAGTCCATTCTGAAGGTCTGTCAGACTGAAACTCCCTTCCCTAGTCTGTCTCTGTCTGTCAGACTGACAACTCTAGTCCCTTCTGTCTCTCTGTCAGACTTAAACTCTAGTCCCTTCTGTCTCTGTCTGTCACACTAACAACTCTAGTCCCTTCTGTCTCTCTTTGTCACACTGACAACTCTAGTCCCTTCTGTCTCTCTGAAGTCACACTGACAACTCTGGGAGTCCCTCGTACCCCATTAGATGAACTGACAACCTGGGAGGTAGTCCCCTCTCCCTTCACACTGACAACTCTAGTCCCCATTAGGGATGAAGGTTAATCTCTGTCACATTAGATGAAGGTTAATATAACCTGGGAGGTAGTAGTCCCCATTAGATGAAGGTTAATACAACCTGGGAGGTAGTTGTACCCCATTAGATGAAGGTTAATATAACCTGGGAGGTAGTTGTACCCCATTAGATGAAGGTTAATACAACCTGGGAGGTAGTCGTACCCCATTAGATGAAGGTTAATACAACCTGGGAGGTAGTTGTACCCCATTAGATGAAGGTTAATACAACCTGGGAGGTAGTCGTACCCCATTAGATGAAGGTTAATATAACCTGGGAGGTAGTTGTACCCCATTAGATGAAGGTTAATATAACCTGGGAGGTAGTCGTACCCCATTAGATGAAGGTTAGTATAACCTGGGAGGTAGTCGTACCCCATTAGATGAAGGTTAGTATAACCTGGGAGGTAGTCGTACCCCATTAGATGAAGGTTAATATAACCTGGGAGGTAGTCGTACCCCATTAGATGAAGGTTAATACAACCTGGGAGGTAGTCGTACCCCATTAGATGAAGGTTAATACAACCTGGGAGGTAGTCGTACCCCATTAGATGAAGGTTAATATAACCTGGGAGGTAGTTGTACCCCATTAGATGAAGGTTAATATAACCTGGGAGGTAGTCGTACCCCATTAACACAACAAGTCTTTAAGTCAGTTATCGTTACTGATAATGGATCCACTGTTTCTCCTGACTGCTAGTGATTTACCCAGCCGTCATTATGTCCTGTGGTTTAGCCAGACATCTACAAAGGCAAATCCTGGGCTTCCATTCAGTCATACCATAGCAATGTCTACACAATGTCTTTGCTGACTAAGTCCTGTCTCAACACACACACGCTAAGCATTCCAACTTTAATGGGAGTCTGTTTATATATAGTTATAGTGTTTCCCAAAACCATTCGGTAACTTCATTTGACCATGGAGAACAGAGGTAGCAGGAAAACATGTTTGATTGAAATGACCCCAGGGTCTCTAACCAATGCACTTCCACTATTCTATTATAGTTTAACAGTTCCAGGATTCTGAAAATAATTCTCAAATTTATTACACTTTTCCACCGGGCAATACTATGCATATTGTCAGGGCAGGAACCACTGTACCGGGGGTCGTTTTTCACAGGGGAGCATTAATAGTGTAACCCCCGAGGCTGACGTTGAGTCATAACAGTTCCTGAATTACATTCCGTTCCCAGGATATTCTAGACTAATCCCTCAACAACTTGGAAGACGTTTAACAAATACCTTCCCCCTGGTTCGCTGTTGAAAAGTAATTTCTCATTCATAATGCTTGGAACTAGGTCCCAAATGGAACTCTATTTTCTGTATAGTGCACTCCAAGGGCCCATAATGCTCTGGTGAAAAGAAGTGCATCATATAGGGATTGGGGATCCATTTTGGACAGGGCTAGTTCTCTCGTGGCTCATTTCAGGGAAACAAACAGGGACTATGATGACATGGGATTGGACATAAAAGGAAATTACACTTCAATTGGAAATATTACGATTCCTGTTTTTTTTTTTAAATATAAGAGACTGACACTCATTTGATTGCAAATAGGCAACTGAAGATATGCAAATCCCCAGGATATGGGATATGTGTTTTGACTGTTTATGTTTTGGTTGTGTAAAAGAGTATGATCGACGAAACATGAAAAATGTATTTATGTTGACATCACATTCAGACCCCTGGGAAATGTACCGTAGTCTAATCTATCACAGCTATTGAACTGAGAGGCTCTGCTCTAAACATACTAGCTGTCTTTCATGCTAAAACACTTCTGTTCACACACACACACACACACGCACACGCACGCACGCACGCACACACACTCCCACAGTAATTAGATAATGGAGGACCGCACACTTGGAAGCATGTGACCAAGATCAGAGAGAATATTACCATCAAGGGCATGAAAACACACACACACACACCAGGGGCAGATGAGGAGAGCCCTCCTCATAATTAGCTTGGGTACCAGTAAAAAGAACACAAATTCAAAGTGCCTTCTAGAGTGTCCCGTGGTGACATTACAATGTTAAAGTGTGTTCTAGTGTTCCGAGGACAGAATGAATGTGGTGTTGTTGTTGTCCTGATGATGTTTAGAGAGAGGGGGTATTGTTGTGGTGATGTTCCTGCCGGTGGCAAAGTGATGTCCTTTCTATGTCTATGTCCCCCTAGCTGAGTACATGTAGCAACAACTAACTGACCTTTCTGTAGCAGACCTGGGTTCAAATCAGATTTGAACACCCTTGTACATGCTTTATCTGTGCTTGATTGAGCTTGCCTGCCTTAATGGACCAATGGAATAGTCTCAAAACTGCAAACCCCGCCCATTTGGCACTACGGCCGGCCTCGAGCGAACGCTCAAAGTATTTGAAACATCTCGAATAGTATTTGGACCCAGATCTGATGTGTAGCAAAGTAAAAGTGAATAGGAGAGGTCATGAATAAGTTAGAGAGAAGAAGACATTGTCATGTTAGAATGTGTAGAACGTGCCGTGTTCTGTGTGTGGTTGTTTTTGTGCTACAGTCACCTGCTCAGATTCCCCTTTTACTACTGGAGGATGAGCAGGTATAACCTCCCATCATGCTTCAGGGGGTTTCTCTCTGTTTCACTATATGATAGACTCCCCTCACTAGACCTTAGTGACTCGACAAACACAAACACACAGTCCTCCAATGTCACCAGAGGAGCCCACGGCGCTAAAACGGGAAACCCAGGGTCTTCGATGAGCGTTGGAGCGAACGGACAAAGAGACAAGAGAGAGAGAGAGAGAGAGAGAGAGAGAGAGAGAGAGAGAGAGAGAGAGAGAGAGAGAGAGAGAGGAAGATTTAGACAGATTTAGAGAGAGAGAGAGAGAGAGAGAGAGAGAGAGAGAAAGAGAGGGGATATGGAAAGAGAGAGATAAATAGAGAAAGAGAGAGAGAGGGTAGGGACAGAGATAGAGAGAAAGATAGATAGAGAGAGAGTGAGAGAGCGAGAGCGAGAAAGAAAGAGAGGTGGTAGGGAAAGAGAGAGATAATAGAGAAAGAGAGAGGGTGTAGGGACAGGGATAGATAGATAGAGTGAGAAAGAAAGAACGAAAGAAAGAAAGAAGAGAGGGGGCCCAGGGCAACCTAACGTCACCGGCAACAGGAGATGAGAGAAGACAAGGTCGCCGATAACAGAGGGAAAGAGGGTTAGTCATAGAGGCCACACACACAAACACACGCGTGTACATTTCCAAAAGTTCCCCAGGAAGTACACCGACACACACAAACACACACAGACACACACCGACACACACAAACACACACAGACACACACCGCTGACGAGGTGCTGTTCCTGCACCTCAAAGCTCTGTCAATACACAGTAATATATTATACAGTAATATACAGTAAAATAATATCCAGTAATATACAGTAATATACAGTAATATAATATACAGTAATATACAGTAAAATAATATCCAGTAATATACAGTAATATAATATACAGTAATATAATATAAAGTAATATACTGCTTTACACTGTTAACCAAGTGTTTTCTTCTGTCAATATACAGTAATATACTGCTTTAAACTGTTAACCAAGGATTTTCTCTGTCTCCATTAACTCTTGTTGGATTTGGGAGGGTGCACGCAAAACACACACACGTACACACATGCTCACACACTCAACCTGATGTAGTAGAGTTGAAGTAAACATCATGAATAATGAATTGAGAGACAGATACTTATTAATACCGATCTGGAAATCTACTCAAAGGGACACTTCAGGTTTTTAACAATGGATTCCTTTATCTGCTGACCAGTGAGAGGAACTCGTGGAGACCATTTCAATGTCCCTGCATGCATTTTAACAATGGATCCCTTTATCTGCTGACCAGTGAGAGGAACTCGTGGAGACCATTTCAATGTCCCTGCATGCATTTTAACAATGGATCCCTTTATCTGCTGACCAGTCAGAGGAACTCGTGGAGACCATTTCAATGTCCCTGCATGCAGTTTGAAGGAAGTTGCTGACTAGCGAAAGCATATGACTGTCTACCCAATAACTGGAAGTCTTATTGATTTAACAATGACGACCACACCCTCACGACGCTGGGTTATATGACTGCCTACCCCGACCAAACCCTCACGACGCTGGGTTATATGACTGCCTACCCCGACCAAACCCTCACGACGCTGGGTTATATGACTGCCTACCCCGACCAAACCCTCACGACGCTGGGTTAAATGACTGCCTACCCCGACCAAACCCTCACGACGCTGGGTTAAATGACTGCCTACCCCGACCAAACCCTCACGACGCTGGGTCAAATGACTGCCTACCCCGACCAAACCCTCACGACGCTGGGTCAAATGACTGCCTACCCCGACCAAACCCTCATGACGCTGGGTTAAATGACTGCCTACCCCGACCAAACCCTCACAACGCTGTGTTATATGACTGCCTACCCCGACCACACCCTCACAACGCTGGGTTATATGACTGCCTACCCCGACCACACCCTCACGACGCTGGGTTAAATGACTGCCTACCCCGACCACACCCTCACGACGCTGGGTTAAATGACTGCCTACCCCGACCACACCCTCACGACGCTGGGTTAAATGACTGCCTACCCCGACCACACCCTCAAGACGCTGGGTTATATGACTGCCTACCCCGACCAAACCCTCACGACGCTGGGTCAATTGTCCGCCGCCCTATGGGACTCCCGATCACGGACGGTTGTTATACAGCCCCGGATCGAACCAGGGTCTGTAGTGACGCCTCTAGCACTGAGACGCAGTACCTTAGACCACTGAACCAGGGTCTGTAGTGACGTCTCTAGCACTGAGACACAGTGCCGTAAGACCACTGCACCAGGGTCTGTAGTGACGCCTCTAGCACTGAGACACAGTGACTTAGACCACTGAACCAGGGTCTGTAGTGACGTCTCTAGCACTGAGACACAGTGCCGTAAGACCACTGCACCAGGGTCTGTAGTGACGCCTCTAGCACTGAGACACAGTGACCTTAGACCACTGAACCAGGGTCTGTAGTGACGCTCTAGCACTGAGACACAGTGCCTTAGACCGCTGAACCAGGGTCTGTAGTGACGTCTCTAGCACTGAGACACAGTGTCTTAGACCACTGAACCAGGGTCTGTAGTGACGTCTCTAGCACTGAGACACAGTGTCTTAGACCACTGAACCAGGGTCTGTAGTGACGTCTCTAGCACTGAGACACAGTGCCTAAGACCGCTGAACCAGGGTCTGTAGTGACGTCTAGCACTGAGACGCAATGCCTTAGACCACTGAACCAGGGTCTATAGTGACACCCCTAGTACTGAGACGCAGTACCTTAGACTTCTGAATCAGGGTCTGTAGTGACGCCTCTAGCACTGAGACGCAATGCCTTAGACCACTGAACCAGGGTCTGTAGTGACGCCTCTAGCACTGAGATGCAGTACCTTAGACCACTGAATCAGGGTCTGTAGGGACGCCTCTAGCACTGAGATGCAGTACCTTAGACCGCTGCGTCACTCGGGAGCCCAACTGCTAGCATGCTGGTAGATACAATAGACTTCCATTCATTGTCCTGATGCTAATTAGCATTGGCTCGCTAAAATGACCTTTAAATTCCTTTCACACTGAACGTAAAGGTATACAAATACCATCCATGACGTCCTCTGGCTCTGGGGAAGTAGATTAGGAAGTATCCCCTCTAACCAGCTCAGCTTGCCTTGGCTCTGGGGAAGTAGATTAGGAAGTATCCCCTCTAACCAGCTCAGCTTGCCTTGGCTCTGGGGAAGTAGATGAGGAAGTATCCCCTCTAACCAGCTCCGCTTCCCTTGGCTCTGGGGAAGTAGATGAGGAAGTATCCCCTCTAACCAGCTCCGCCTCCCTTGGCTCTGGGGAAGTAGATTAGGAAGTATCCCCTCTAACCAGCTCCGCCTCCCTTGGCTCTGGGGAAGTAGATTAGGAAGTATCCCCTCTAACCAGCTCAGCTTGCCTTGGCTCTGGGGAAGTAGATGAGGAAGTATCCCCTCTAACCAGCTCCGCCTCCCTTGGCTCTGGGGAAGTAGATTAGGAAGTATCCCCTCTAACCAGCTCCGCCTCCCTTGGCTCTGGGGAAGTAGATGAGGAAGTATCCCCTCTAACCAGCTCAGCTTGCCTTGGCTCTGGGGAAGTAGATTAGGAAGTATCCCCTCTAACCAGCTCAGCTTCCCTTGGCTCTGGGGAAGTAGATGAGGAAGTATCCCCTCTAACCAGCTCAGCTTGCCTTGGCTCTGGGGAAGTAGATTAGGAAGTATCCCCTCTAACCAGCTCAGCTTGCCTTGGCTCTGGGGAAGTAGATGAGGAAGTATCCCCTCTAACCAGCTCAGCTTGCCTTGGCTCTGGGGAAGTAGATGAGGAAGTATCCCCTCTAACCAGCTCAGCTTCCCTTGGCTCTGGGGAAGTAGATTAGGAAGTATCCCCTCTAACCAGCTCCGCCTCCCTTGGCTCTGGGGAAGTAGATTAGGAAGTATCCCCTCTAACCAGCTCCGCCTCCCTTGGCTCTGGGGAAGTAGATTAGGAAGTATCCCCTCTAACCAGCTCAGCTTGCCTTGGCTCTGGGGAAGTAGATTAGGAAGTATCCCCTCTAACCAGCTCAGCTTCCCTTGGCTCTGGGGAAGTAGATTAGGAAGTATCCCCTCTAACCAGCTCCGCTTCCCTTGGCTCTGGGGAAGTAGATGAGGAAGTATCCCCTCTAACCAGCTCAGCTTCCCTTGGCTCTGGGGAAGTAGATTAGGAAGTATCCCCTCTAACCAGCTCAGCTTCCCTTGGCTCTGGGGAAGTAGATGAGGAAGTATCCCCTCTAACCAGCTCCGCCTCCCTTGGCTCTGGGGAAGTAGATGAGGAAGTATCCCCTCTAACCAGCTCAGCTTCCCTTGGCTCTGGGGAAGTAGGTGAGGAAGTATCCCCTCTAACCAGCTCAGCTTGCCTTGGCTCTGGGGAAGTAGATGAGGAAGTATCCCCTCTAACCAGCTCCGCCTCCCTTGGCTCTGGGGAAGTAGATGAGGAAGTATCCCCTCTAACCAGCTCCGCCTCCCTTGGCTCTGGGGAAGTAGATTAGGAAGTATCCCCTCTAACCAGCTCCGCTTCCCTTGGCTCTGGGGAAGTAGATTAGGAAGTATCCCCTCTAACCAGCTCCGCCTCCCTTGGCTCTGGGGAAGTAGATTAGGAAGTATCCCCTCTAACCAGCTCCGCTTCCCTTGGCTCTGGGGAAGTAGATTAGGAAGTATCCCCTCTAACCAGCTCCGCCTCCCTTGGCTCTGGGGAAGTAGATTAGGAAGTATCCCCTCTAACCAGCTCAGCTTGCCTTGGCTCTGGGGAAGTAGATGAGGAAGTGGTCGCATCTGCACGTCGCTCCAACGGGTAGTATAACGGGTAGTATAACTTTTTCATTATATTTCATTATATCACAACGGTTTGATTTGTCTTATCTTAGCAATTTCTTCTCAGCTAGCTACATAGCCGTCTTTGTATCAAAGATAATTGCGTAATTATCGTATTTCGCCGTCCTAACGTAGTCTTCACTAGCCAGCTAGCTAACGTCCACTGATTAGCTGCACTGAGAAACTTTTACACTCAACTGAACGACTTGATTAGTTTAGTGTTAGCTACCTACATAGCTGTCTTTGCTGTCTTCGTATCATCGTATCATCGTATCCAAGATAATTGTGTTGTTTAGGTTTAGAGTGTGTAGTCTTAGAGTGATTATCTTAATTTACCGAGGTTAGCTAGCCAGCTATTTGTCGTCCTTAACGTAGGTGACTCTGCTAGCTAGCCAACAGCTAGCCAACGCTAGCCAACGTCTTCTGTATAGAACTCAACTACCCGGTCGCATTCACAGGTTGTATCACATTTTCACTTCATTTCATTACAGTACAACGGTTTGATTTGTTTGATCGTAGCTAGCTACTTAGCTAGCTACATAGCCGTCTTTGTATCAAAGATAATTGTGTAGTCTAGAGCGATTTTCTAGGTTCGCTAGCCATCTATTGTCGTTCTTTTAACGCAACGTAACGTAAACAACACTGCTAGCTAGCCTGCTAGCCCCCGAATAGCAACACTGCAGAAACTATTACACTCAACGGAATGACTTGATTAGTGTAGTGTCAACAACGCACCCACTGCCAGCTGGCCTACTTCAGCAGTACTGTATCATTTTAATCATTTTAGTCAATAAGATTCTTGCTACGTAGCTTAACTTTCTGAACATTCGAGACGTGTAGTCCACTTGTCATTCCAATCTCCTTTGCATTAGCGTAGCCTCTTCTGTAGCCTGTCAACTATGTGTCTGTTTATCCCTGTTCTCTCCTCTCTGCACAGACCATACAAACGCTCCTCACCGCGTGGCCGCGGCCACCCTACTCTGGTGGTCCCAGCGCGCACGACCCACGTGGAGTTCCAGGTCTCCGGTAGCCTCTGGAACTGCCAATCTGCGGTCAACAAGGCAGAGTTCATCTCAGCCTATGCCTCCCTCCAGTCCCTCGACTTCTTGGCACTGACGGAAACATGGATCACCACAGACAACACTGCTACTCCTACTGCTCTCTCTTCGTCCGCCCACGTGTTCTCGCACACCCCGAGAGCATCTGGTCAGCGGGGTGGTGGCACCGGGATCCTCATCTCTCCCAAGTGGTCATTCTCTCTTTCTCCCCTTACCCATCTGTCTATCGCCTCCTTTGAATTCCATGCTGTCACAGTTACTAGCCCTTTCAAGCTTAACATCCTTATCATTTATCGCCCTCCAGGTTCCCTCGGAGAGTTCATCAATGAGCTTGATGCCTTGATAAGCTCCTTTCCTGAGGACGGCTCACCTCTCACAGTTCTGGGCGACTTTAACCTCCCCACGTCTACCTTTGACTCTTTCCTCTCTGCCTCCTTCTTTCCACTCCTCTCCTCTTTTGACCTCACCCTCTCACCTTCCCCCCTACTCACAAGGCAGGCAATACGCTCGACCTCATCTTTACTAGATGCTGTTCTTCCACTAACCTCACTGCAACTCCCCTCCAAGTCTCCGACCACTGCCTTGTATCCTTTTCCCTCTCGCTCTCATCCAACACCTCCCACACTGCCCCTACTCGGATGGTATCGCGCCGTCCCAACCTTCGCTCTCTCTCCCCCGCTACTCTCTCCTCTTCCATCCTATCATCTCTTCCCTCCGCTCAAACCTTCTCCCACCTATCTCCTGATTCTGCCTCCTCAACCCTCCTCTCCTCCCTCTCTGCATCCCTTGACTCTCTATGTCCCCTATCCTCCAGGCCGGCTCGGTCCTCCCCTCCCGCTCCGTGGCTCGATGACTCATTGCGAGCTCACAGAACAGGGCTCCGGGCAGCCGAGCGGAAATGGAGGAAAACTCGCCTCCCTGCGGACCTGGCATCCTTTCACTCCCTCCTCTCTACATTTTCCTCCTCTGTCTCTGCTGCTAAAGCCACTTTCTACCACGCTAAATTCCAAGCATCTGCCTCTAACCCTAGGAAGCTCTTTGCCACCTTCTCCTCCCTCCTGAATCCTCCGCCCCCTCCCCCTCCTCCCTCTCTGCAGATGACTTCGTCAACCATTTTGAAAAGAAGGTCGACGACATCCGATCCTCGTTTGCTAAGTCAAACGACACCGCTGGTTCTGCTCACACTGCCCTACCCTGTGCTCTGACCTCTTTCTCCCCTCTCTCTCCAGATGAAATCTCGCGTCTTGTGACGGCCGGCCGCCCAACAACCTGCCCGCTTGACCCTATCCCCTCCTCTCTTCTCCAGACCATTTCCGGAGACCTTCTCCCTTACCTCACCTCGCTCATCAACTCATCCCTGACCGTTGGCTACGTCCCTTCCGTCTTCAAGAGAGCGAGAGTTGCACCCCTTCTGAAAAAACCTACACTCGATCCCTCCGATGTCAACAATTACAGACCAGTATCCCTTCTTTCTTTTCTCTCCAAAACTCTTGAACGTGCCGTCCTTGGCCAGCTCTCCCGCTATCTCTCTCTGAATGACCTTCTTGATCCAAATCAGTCAGGTTTCAAGACTAGTCATTCAACTGAGACTGCTCTCCTCTGTATCACGGAGGCGCTCCGCACTGCTAAAGCTAACTCTCTCTCCTCTGCTCTCA
The DNA here is from genome assembly GCF_021184085.1 of Oncorhynchus gorbuscha. Lineage (NCBI taxonomy): Eukaryota > Metazoa > Chordata > Actinopteri > Salmoniformes > Salmonidae > Oncorhynchus > Oncorhynchus gorbuscha. The sequence goes on from NW_025746101.1 coordinate 132,189, forward strand.
TCCTTCTAGATCTATCGGCTGCCTTCGATACTGTGAACCATCAGATCCTCCTCTCCACCCTCTCCGAGTTGGGCATCTCCGGCGCGGCCCACGCTTGGATTGCGTCCTACCTGACAGGTCGCTCCTACCAGGTGGCGTGGCGAGAATCTGTCTCCTCACCACGCGCTCTCACCACTGGTGTCCCCAGGGCTCTGTTCTTGGCCCTCTCCTATTCTCGCTATACACCAAGTCACTTGGCTCTGTCATAACCTCACATGGTCTCTCTTATCATTGCTATGCAGACGACACACAATTAATCTTCTCCTTTCCCCCTTCTGATGACCAGGTGGCGAATCGCATCTCTGCATGTCTGGCAGACATATCAGTGTGGATGACGGATCACCACCTCAAGCTGAACCTCGGCAAGACGGAGCTGCTCTTCCTCCCGGGAAGGACTGCCCGTTCCATGATCTCGCCATCACGGTCGACAACTCCATTGTGTCCTCCTCCCAGAGCGCCAAGAACCTTGGCGTGATCCTGGACAACACCCTGTCGTTCTCAACTAACATCAAGGCGGTGGCCCGTTCCTGTAGGTTCATGCTCTACAACATCCGCAGAGTACGACCCTGCCTCACACAGGAAGCGGCGCAGGTCCTAATCCAGGCACTTGTCATCTCCCGTCTGGATTACTGCAACTCGCTGTTGGCTGGGCTCCCTGCCTGTGCCATTAAACCCCTTCAACTCATCCAGAACGCCGCAGCCCGTCTGGTGTTCAACCTTCCCAAGTTCTCTCACGTCACCCCGCTCCTCCGTTCTCTCCACTGGCTTCCAGTTGAAGCTCGCATCCGCTACAAGACCATGGTGCTTGCCTACGGAGCTGTGAGGGGAACGGCACCTCAGTACCTCCAGGCTCTGATCAGGCCCTACACCCAAACAAGGGCACTGCGTTCATCCACCTCTGGCCTGCTCGCCTCCCTACCACTGAGGAAGTACAGCTCCCGCTCAGCCCAGTCAAAACTGTTCGCTGCCCTGGCCCCCCAATGGTGGAACAAACTCCCTCACGACGCCAGGACAGCGGAGTCAATCACCACCTTCCGGAGACACCTGAAACCCCACCTCTTTAAGGAATACCTAGGATAGGTTAAGTAATCCCTCTCACCCCACCCCCCTAAGTTTTAGATGCACTATTGTTAAGTGACTGTCCCACTGGATGTCATAAGGTGAATGCACCAATTTGTAAGTCGCTCTGGATAAGAGCGTCTGCTAAATGACTTAAATGTAATGTAAATGTAAGTATCCCCTCTAACTAGCTCAGCTTGCCTTGTCTCTGGGGAAGTAGATTAGGAAGTATCCCCTCTAACCAGCTCAGCTTGCCTTGGCTCTGGGGAAGTAGATTAGGAAGTATCCCCTCTAACCAGCTCAGCTTCCCTTGGCTCTGGGGAAGTAGATTAGGAAGTATCCCCTCTAACCACCTCAGCTTCCCTTGGCTCTGGGGAAGTAGATGAAGGAGTATCCCCTCTAACCAGCTCAGCTTCCCTTGGCTCTGGGGAAGTAGATGAAGAAGTATCCCCTCTAACCAGCTCAGCTTCCCTTGGCTCTGGGGAAGTAGATGAAGGAGTATCCCCTCTAACCAGCTCAGCTTCCCTTGGCTCTGGGGAATTAGATTAAGGAGTATCCCCTCTAACCAGCTCAGCTTCCCTTGGCTCTGGGGAAGTAGATGAAGGAGTATCCCCTCTAACCAGCTCAGCTTCCCTTGGCTCTGGGGAAGTAGATTAAGGAGTATCCCCTCTAACCAGCTCAGCTTCCCTTGGCTCTGGGGAAGTAGATTAAGGAGTATCCCTTTTAAAGCTTGCCTTGGAACAGGCAGGTTGAGACGTTTTGAGGTTCTAGTGTTAAAAGCTAACTGGTCTTCGATCAGTTACAGGTTAAATATGACTGGTTGTAAGTCTTGTGAACAGTATCTGATGTGCGTTGTTGGCCTTAGTTACAGCTGGAATCCTTAATGGTGAAACTGCTACTTCCGTAACAACATAGAAGTCAGTGTGCAACCAGCCCCCCCCCCCCCCTGGACATCACCGTAGCCCTCTAGAACAGCAGCATTTTGGTTTCACCAGCAAAACTTATCCAAAACAATAACAACAGTCGTGGGGGGCGGAGAGCGGCGCTGTTTCCCCCAACTGCAGACTCCATCTTTAAAGTCCATTCATTTTTTTTACAGTCAAAATCCCAAGGACCTGGCAGAAATGTTGTTTGGCGAAAAATACCCAGAGAAATGGAGTGAAAAACATCATTTGGCATGCAATATCAATTACTATCATTACAACACACACACACACACACTAATCATGATAATGACACATTATTAAAGGCTATGTGGTCATGTTTTGTTTACTAAGCTGTTGCCAGTTTTCTCTGCATGGTTCTTATTGAGAAAGTAACAGCAACAACACAACCAAACAGCTGGAAGCTGGCAGCACAGCAACATATATCTGAGTCACAAATACCACCCTATTCCCTATATAGTGCACTAGTTCCTACCAGCATTCGTAGGGATCTGCTCAAAAGTTGTGCACTATGTAGATAATAAGGTGTCAATTAGGATTCAGACATAATTCAACTGGTCTTACAAGACAAATGACAAAATACTCCACTGGCAAGTGTTAACTAGCATCCACATTACACTTTGTAGGGCCACATGTTAGGCTTGGAAGAAGAAAACGTTTTGGCTTAGTGTTAATGAGCACAACACATATTTTGGGATCCTCGTAGCTGTGCTAATGTGGTCTGTTTTCCTTGAATCATTTAGAATGTGAGAGAGTGTGTATGGGTGTGTGACAGACAGACAGGCGGACAGGCAGACGGAACGACAGACGGGCGGGCAGATGGACAGACAGATAGACAGGAACAGAAAGACTCCTCTCTTGTGACTCCAGGGCCCTTAAGCTCTTTCTGATTCACTGAGAGAAAAAGTGCATTAGTCTCTATCTCTCACCCACAACACACACACCTCTCTCTCTCTCTCTCTCTCTCTCTCTCTCTCTCTCTCTCTCTCTCCCTCTCTCTCTCTCTCTCACTTTCTCTTTCTCTTTGTCTCTTTGTCTCTTTGTCTCTTTGTCTCTCCCTCTATTCTCTCTCTCTCTGACACACACAGACTTCTACTGTCATTATAGGTGCCTGGTGAAGCGGCACCTCTGTACAGGGAGAATTCAGTGAGATTGAACAGACTCTGGTCTCATTCAGGAGACACATGAAGCGTGGGCATCCTGAAGGATACACACACACACACACGCACACGCGCACACGCACACGCACACGCACACGCACACGCACACACACACACACACACACGCACACGCACGTACGCGCACACACACACACGCACACACGCACACACGCACGCACACACACACACACACGCACGCACACACACACAAAGAAGCTCACAAGCAGACACACCAGAGAAACACCTACATGTACTGTACACACACAGAGAAACACCTACTGAACACACACACACACACACAGAGACAACCATGGAGTCAGAGGCCTAGGTAGAGGATCTATAAAAAAGACTTTCAAAACATCATACTCTCCTCTCCTTACTTCTCATTCAGGTGTGGGAAGAAGGGATGGTGAAGAGGGGAGAAGGAGAGGTATTAAACAGAAGGAGAGATATTAAACAGAAGGAGAAGGAGAGGTATTAAACAGAAGGAGAAGGAGAGGTATTAAACAGAAAGAGAAGGAGAGGTATTAAACAGAAGGAGAAGGAGAGGTATTAAACAGAAGGAGAGGTATTAAACGGAAGGAGAGATATTAAACAGAAGGAGAAGGAGAGGTATTAAACAGAAGGAGAGGTATTAAACAGAAGGAGAGATATTAAACAGAAGGAGAAGGAGAGGTATTAAACAGAAGGAGAAGGAGAGGTATTAAACAGAAGGAGAAGGAGAGGTATTAAACAGAAGGAGAAGGAGATTAAACAGATGTATTAAACAGAAGGAGAAGGAGAGGTATTAAACAGAAGGAGAAGGAGAGGTATTAAACAGAAGGAGAAGGAGAGGTATTAAACAGAAGGAGAAGGAGAGGTATTAAACAGAAGGAGAAGGAGAGGTATTAAACAGAAGGAGAAGGAGAGGTATTAAACAGAAGGAGAAGGAGAGGTATTAAACAGAAGGAGAGATATTAAACAGAAGGAGAAGGAGAGGTATTAAACAGAAGGAGAAGGAGAGGTATTAAACAGAAGGAGAGATATTAAACAGAAGGAGAAGGAGAGGTATTAAACAGAAGGAGAAGGAGAGGTATTAAACAGAAGGAGAGGTATTAAACAGAAGGAGAGGTACTAAACAGAAGGAGAGGTATTAAACAGAAGAAGAGGTATTAAACAGAAGGAGAGGTATTAAATAGAAGGAGAAGGAGAGGTATTAAACAGAAGGAGAGGTATTAAACAGAAGGAGAGGTATTAAATAGAAGGAGAAGGAGAGGTATTAAACAGAAGGAGAGGTATTAAACAGAAGGAGAGGTATTAAATAGAAGGAGAAGGAGAGGTATTAAACAGAAGGAGAGGTATTAAACAGAAGGAGAGGTATTAAATAGAAGGAGAAGGAGAGGTATTAAACAGAAGGAGATGTATTAAACAGAAGAAGAGGTATTAAACAGAAGGAGAGGTACTAAACAGGAGGAGAGGTACTAAACAGAAGGAGAGGTATTAAACAGGAGGAGAGGTATTAAACAGAAGGAGAGGTATTAAACAGAAGGAGAGGTATTAAACAGAAGGAGAGGTATTAAACAGAAGGAGATGTATTAAACAGAAGGAGAGGTATTAAATAGAAGGAGAAGGAGAGGTATTAAACAGAAGGAGAGGTATTAAACAGAAGGAGAGGTATTAAACAGAAGGAGAGGTATTAAACAGAAGGAGAGGTACTAAACAGAAGGAGAGGTATTAAACAGAAGGAGAGGTATTAAACAGAAGGAGAGGTATTAAACGAAGGAGAGGTACTAAACAGAAGGAGAGGTATTAAATAGAAGGGAGGGTGAAGAGGGGAGAAGGAGAGGTATTAAATAGGAGGAGAGGTACTAAACAGAAGAATGGAGGGTGAACAGGAGAGAAGGAGAGGTATTAAATAGGAGGAGAGGTACTAAACAGAAGAATGGAGGGTGAACAGGAGAGAAGGAGAGGTATTAAATAGGAGGAGAGGTACTAAACAGAAGAATGGAGGGTGAACAGGAGAGAAGGAGAGAAGGAGAAGGAGAGGTATTAAACAGAAGGAGAAGGAGAGGTATTAAACAGAAGGAGAAGGAGAAGGTATTAAACAGAAGGAGAGATATTAAACAGAAGGAGAGGTATTAAACAGAAGGAGAGATATTAAACAGAAGGAGAAGGAGAGGTATTAAACAGAAGGAGAAGGAGATTAAACAGAAGGAGAAGGAGAGGTATTAAACAGAAGGAGAAGGAGAGGTATTAAACAGAAGGAGAAGGAGAGGTATTAAACAGAAGGAGAAGGAGAGAAGTATTAAACAGAAGGAGAAGGAGAGGTATTAAACAGAAGGTAAAACAGAAGGAGAGGTAGAAGGAGAGGTATTAAACAGAAGGAGAAGGAGAGGTATTAAACAGAAGGAGAAGGAGAGGTATTAAACAGAAGGAGAAGGAGAGGTATTAAACAGAAGGAGAAGGAGAGGTATTAAACAGAAGGAGAAGGAGAGGTATTAAACAGAAGGAGAGATATTAAACAGAAGGAGAAGGAGAGGTATTAAACAGAAGGAGAAGAAGGAGAAGGAGAGATATTAAACAGAAGGAGAGATATTAAACAGAAGGAGAAACAGAAGGAGAGTATTAAACAGAAGGAGAAGGAGAGGAGAGGTATTAAACAGAAGGAAGGAAGGAGGTATTAAACAGAAGGAGAGGTATTAAACAGAAGGAGAACAGAAGGAGAGGTATTAAACAGAAGGAGAGGTATTAAACAGAAGGAAGGAGAAACAGAAGTATTAAACAGAAGGAGAAGGAGAGGTATTAAACAGAAGGAGAGGTATTAAACAGAAGGAGAGGTATTAAATAGAAGGAGAAGGAGAGGTATTAAACAGAAGGAGAGGTATTAAACAGAAGGAGAGGTATTAAATAGAAGGAGAAGGAGAGGTATTAAACAGAAGGAGAGGTATTAAACAGAAGGAGAGGTATTAAACAGAAGGAGAGGTATTAAATAGAAGGAGAAGGAGAGGTATTAAACAGAAGGAGATGTATTAAACAGAAGAAGAGGTATTAAACAGAAGGAGAGGTACTAAACAGGAGGAGAGGTACTAAACAGAAGGAGAGGTATTAAACAGGAGGAGAGGTATTAAACAGAAGGAGAGGTATTAAACAGAAGGAGAGGTATTAAACAGAAGGAGAGGTATTAAACAGAAGGATATGTATTAAACAGAAGGAGAGGTATTAAATAGAAGGAGAAGGAGAGGTATTAAACAGAAGGAGAGGTATTAAACAGAAGGAGAGGTATAAACAGAAGGAGAGGTAAACAGAAGGAGAGGTATTAAACAGAAGGAGAGGTACTAAACAGAAGGAGAGGTACAAACAGAAGGAGAGGTATTAAACAGAAGGAGAGGTATTAAACAGAAGGAGAGGTATTAAACAGAAGGAGAGGTACTAAACAGAAGGAGAGGTATTAAATAGAAGGGAGGGTGAAGAGGGGAGAAGGAGAGGTATTAAATAGGAGGAGAGGTACTAAACAGAAGAATGGAGGGTGAACAGGAGAGAAGGAGAGGTATTAAATAGGAGGAGAGGTACTAAACAGAAGAATGGAGGGTGAACAGGAGAGAAGGAGAGGTATTAAATAGGAGGAGAGGTACTAAACAGAAGAATGGAGGGTGAACAGGAGAGAGAGGAGAGGTATTAAACAGAAGGAGAAGGAGAGGTATTAAACAGAAGGAGAAGGAGAGGTATTAAACAGAAGGAGAAGATATTAAACAGAAGGAGAGATATTAAACAGAAGGAGAAGGAGAGGTATTAAACAGAAGGAGAAGGAGAGGTATTAAACAGAAGGAGAGGTATTAAATAGAAGGAGAGGTATTAAACAGAAGGAGAGGTATTAAATAGAAGGAGAAGGAGAGGTATTAAACAGAAGGAGAGGTATTAAACAGAAGGAGAGGTACTAAACAGAAGGAGAGGTATTAAACAGAAGGAGAGGTATTAAACAGAAGGAGAGGTATTAAACAGAAGAAGAGGTATTAAACAGAAGAAGAGGTATTAAACAGAAGGAGAGGTACTAAACAGGAGGAGAGGTACTAAACAGAAGGAGAGGTATTAAACAGAAGAAGAGGTATTAAACAGAAGGAGAGGTACTAAACAGGAGGAGAGGTACTAAACAGAAGGAGAGGTATTAAACAGGAGGAGAGGTATTAAACAGAAGGAGAGGTATTAAACAGAAGGAGAGGTATTAAACAGAAGGAGAGGTATTAAACAGAAGGAGATGTATTAAACAGAAGGAGAGGTATTAAATAGAAGGAGAAGGAGAGGTATTAAACAGAAGGAGAGGTATTAAACAGAAGGAGAGGTATTAAACAGAAGGAGAGGTATTAAACAGAAGGAGAGGTACTAAACAGAAGGAGAGGTATTAAACAGAAGGAGAGGTATTAAACAGAAGGAGAGGTATTAAACAGAAGGAGAGGTACTAAACAGAAGGAGAGGTATTAAATAGAAGGGAGGGTGAAGAGGGGAGAAGGAGAGGTATTAAATAGGAGGAGAGGTACTAAACAGAAGAATGGAGGGTGAACAGGAGAGAAGGAGAGGTATTAAATAGGAGGAGAGGTACTAAACAGAAGAATGGAGGGTGAACAGGAGAGAAGGAGAGGTATTAAATAGGAGGAGAGGTACTAAACAGAAGAATGGAGGGTGAACAGGAGAGAAGGAGAGGTATTAAACAGAAGGAGAAGGAGAGGTATTAAACAGAAGGAGAAGGAGAGGTATTAAACAGAAGGAGAAGGAGAGGTATTAAACAGAAGGAGAAGGAGAGGTATTAAACAGAAGGAGAAGGAGAGGTATTAAACAGAAGGAGAAGGAGAGGTATTAAACAGAAGGAGAAGGAGAGGTATTAAACAGAAGGAGAGATATTAAACAGAAGGAGAATGAGAGGTATTAAACAGAAGGAGAAGGAGAGGTATTAAACAGAAGGAGAGATATTAAACAGAAGGAGAAGGAGAGGTATTAAACAGAAGGAGAAGGAGAGGTATTAAACAGAAGGAGAGATATTAAACAGAAGGAGAAGGAGAGGTATTAAACAGAAGGAGAAGGAGAGGTATTAAACAGAAGGAGAAGGAGAGGTATTAAACAGAAGGAGAAGGAGAGGTATTAAACAGAAGGAGAGATATTAAACAGAAGGAGAAGGAGAGGTATTAAACAGAAGGAGAAGGAGAGGTATTAAACAGAAGGAGAGGTATTAAATAGAAGGAGAGGTATTAAACAGAAGGAGAGGTATTAAATAGAAGGAGAAGGAGAGGTATTAAACAGAAGGAGAGGTATTAAACAGAAGGAGAGGTACTAAACAGAAGGAGAGGTATTAAACAGAAGGAGAGGTATTAAACAGAAGGAGAGGTATTAAACAGAAGGAGAGGTATTAAATAGAAGGAGAAGGAGAGGTATTAAACAGAAGGAGAGGTATTAAACAGAAGGAGAGGTATTAAATAGAAGGAGAAGGAGAGGTATTAAACAGAAGGAGATGTATTAAACAGAAGAAGAGGTATTAAACAGAAGGAGAGGTACTAAACAGGAGGAGAGGTACTAAACAGAAGGAGAGGTATTAAACAGGAGGAGAGGTATTAAACAGAAGGAGAGGTATTAAACAGAAGGAGAGGTATTAAACAGAAGGAGAGGTACTAAACAGAAGGAGAGGTATTAAACAGAAGGAGAGGTATTAAACAGAAGGAGAGGTATTAAACAGAAGGAGAGGTACTAAACAGAAGGAGAGGTATTAAATAGAAGGGAGGGTGAAGAGGGGAGAAGGAGAGGTATTAAATAGGAGGAGAGGTACTAAACAGAAGAATGGAGGGTGAACAGGAGAGAAGGAGAGGTATTAAATAGGAGGAGAGGTACTAAACAGAAGAATGGAGGGTGAACAGGAGAGAAGGAGGATTAAACAGAAGGTATTAAACAGAAGGAGAAGGAGAGGTATTAAACAGAAGGAGAAGGAGAGGTATTAAACAGAAGGAGAAGGAGAGGTATTAAACAGAAGGAGAAGGAGAGGTATTAAACAGAAGGAGAAGGAGAGGTATTAAACAGAAGGAGAAGGAGAGGTATTAAACAGAAGGAGAAGGAGAGGTATTAAACAGAAGGAGAAGGAGAGGTATTAAACAGAAGGAGAGATATTAAACAGAAGAGATATTAAACAGAAGAGAGAAGGAGAGGTATTAAACAGAAGGAGAAGGAGAGGTATTAAACAGAAGGAGAGATATTAAACAGAAGGAGAAGGAGAGGTATTAAACAGAAGGAGAAGGAGAGGTATTAAACAGAAGGAGAGATATTAAACAGAAGGAGAAGGAGAGGTATTAAACAGAAGGAGAAGGAGAGGTATTAAACAGAAGGAGAAGGAGAGGTATTAAACAGAAGGAGAAGGAGAGGTATTAAACAGAAGGAGAGATATTAAACAGAAGGAGAAGGAGAGGTATTAAACAGAAGGAGAAGGAGAGGTATTAAACAGAAGGAGAGGTATTAAATAGAAGGAGAGGTATTAAACAGAAGGAGAGGTATTAAATAGAAGGAGAAGGAGAGGTATTAAACAGAAGGAGAGGTATTAAACAGAAGGAGAGGTACTAAACAGAAGGAGAGGTATTAAACAGAAGGAGAGGTATTAAACAGAAGGAGAGGTATTAAACAGAAGGAGAGGTATTAAATAGAAGGAGAAGGAGAGGTATTAAACAGAAGGAGAGGTATTAAACAGAAGGAGAGGTATTAAATAGAAGGAGAGGTATTAAATAGAAGGAGAAGGAGAGGTATTAAACAGAAGGAGAGGTATTAAACAGAAGGAGAGGTATTAAACAGAAGGAGAGGTATTAAACAGAAGGAGAGGTATTAAACAGAAGGAGATGTATTAAACAGAAGAAGAGGTATTAAACAGAAGGAGAGGTACTAAACAGGAGGAGAGGTACTAAACAGAAGGAGAGGTATTAAACAGAAGGAGAGGTATTAAACAGAAGGAGATGTATTAAACAGAAGGAGAGGTATTAAATAGAAGGAGAAGGAGAGGTATTAAACAGAAGGAGAGGTATTAAACAGAAGGAGAGATATTAAACAGAAGGAGAAGGAGAGGTATTAAACAGAAGGAGAAGGAGAGGTATTAAACAGAAGGAGAGATATTAAACAGAAGGAGAAGGAGAGGTATTAAACAGAAGGAGAAGGAGAGGTATTAAACAGAAGGAGAGATATTAAACAGAAGGAGAAGGAGAGGTATTAAACAGAAGGAGAAGGAGAGGTATTAAACAGAAGGAGAAGGAGAGGTATTAAACAGAAGGAGAAGGAGAGGTATTAAACAGAAGGAGAGATATTAAACAGAAGGAGAAGGAGAGGTATTAAACAGAAGGAGAAGGAGAGGTATTAAACAGAAGGAGAGGTATTAAATAGAAGGAGAGGTATTAAACAGAAGGAGAGGTATTAAATAGAAGGAGAAGGAGAGGTATTAAACAGAAGGAGAGGTATTAAACAGAAGGAGAGGTACTAAACAGAAGGAGAGGTATTAAACAGAAGGAGAGGTATTAAACAGAAGGAGAGGTATTAAACAGAAGGAGAGGTATTAAATAGAAGGAGAAGGAGAGGTATTAAACAGAAGGAGAGGTATTAAACAGAAGGAGAGGTATTAAATAGAAGGAGAGGTATTAAATAGAAGGAGAAGGAGAGGTATTAAACAGAAGGAGAGGTATTAAACAGAAGGAGAGGTATTAAACAGAAGGAGAGGTAGAAGGAGATGTATTAAACAGAAGAAGAGGTATTAAACAGAAGGAGAGGTACTAAACAGGAGGAGAGGTACTAAACAGAAGGAGAGGTATTAAACAGGAGGAGAGGTATTAAACAGAAGGAGAGGTATTAAACAGAAGGAGAGGTATTAAACAGAAGGAGAGGTATTAAACAGAAGGAGATGTATTAAACAGAAGGAGAGGTAGAAGGAGAAGGAGAGGTATTAAACAGAAGGAGAGGTATTAAACAGAAGGAGATGTATTAAACAGAAGGAGAGGTATTAAACAGAAGGAGAGGTACTAAACAGAAGGAGAGGTATTAAACAGAAGGAGAGGTATTAAACAGAAGGAGAGGTATTAAACAGAAGGAGAGGTACTAAACAGAAGGAGAGGTATTAAATAGAAGGGAGGATGAAGAGGAGAGAAGGAGAGGTATTAAATAGGAGGAGAGGTACTAAACAGAAGAATGGAGGGTGAACAGGAGAGAAGGAGAGGTATTAAATAGGAGGAGAGGTACTAAACAGAAGAATGGAGGGTGAACAGGAGAGAAGGTATTAAACAGAAGAAGAGGTATTAAATAGAAGGGAGGGTGAAGAGGGGAGAAGGAGAGGTATTAAATAGGAGGAGAGGTACTAAACAGAAGAATGGAGGGTGAACAGGAGAGAAGGTATTAAACAGAAGGAGAGGTATTAAATAGGAGGAGAGGTACTAAACAGAAGAATGGAGGGTGAACAGGAGAGAAGGAGAGGTATTAAATAGGAGGAGAGGTACTAAACAGAAGAATGGAGGGTGAACAGGAGAGAAGGAGAGGTATTAAATAGGAGGAGAGGTACTAAACAGAAGGAGAGGTATTAAATAGGAGGAGAGGTACTAAACAGAAGAATGGAGGGTGAACAGGAGAGAAGGAGAGGTATTAAATAGGAGGAGAGGTACTAAACAGAAGGAGAGGTACTAAACAGAAGAAGAGGTATTAAATAGGAGGAGAGGTACTAAACAGAAGAATGGAGGGTGAACAGGAGAGAAGGAGAGGTATTAAATAGGAGGAGAGGTACTAAACAGAAGGAGAGGTATTAAAAAGTGATGAAAAATGAAACAGAATGGAAGAAGAACATATTCTAATGCTTCACTGACTTCCTTCTCTCCAGAGATCTCTACAGCTATAACAATCATATGTCCACACACACACACACACACACACACACACACACACACACACACACACACACACACACACACACACACACACACACACACACACACACGCACGCACGCACGCACGCACGCACGCACACACACACACACACACACACACACCAAGGTGGAAGGGAAACTGACTGTTGAACTGTTGTGTTGTGTGCGTCCCTCTCTCTCTCTCTCTCTCTCTCTCTCTCTCTCTCTGTGTCTGTGTGTACGTGTGCGTGTGTCTGTGTGTGTTTGACTTCTTTCAGTGTTGTGTTGTGATGCCTGCTCCCTGCACCCTACTGTCTTCTCCTATTGATCACCAATGTGGACTTTACTGAAGAGAACTGTTTACATATGGTCAAGTCAAAATGAAAGCAGGGAGAGGAGATGAGAGGAGAGAGAGTCAGTGGTATAGATTTATTTATTCGCTTATCAAAGTCCTCTGTAGGCCCCAGAGTTCAACGCACCAGGGCCTGTTTTCACAAAGACTCTCAGAAAAGGTTCCTAGGAATCCTGGACAACAACACAAAACTCCCAGCTCAGAGGAGGTGACAGGATGATGCTAAGACAGTGACGAGACAAACTCTGAGCCGGTCGTCAAATCCTCCCAGAAAGAGTTCATCTTAGCTAGTATTCATGACAGTTTGAGGTCCTGCAAAGGAAAGGTAGTCATGACGCTCGTTGACGTTGTCGCAAATAATGGATAATAACCATGGCGATGAGGCATGGCCAGCTGTGAACTCTATAGCTCCTTACTACCAATACATATGACTGCAGCCAACATCAAATGCAATGGTAAAACCTTTGATGTGTTTTCACTTCGTTCTTGCCTACTATGTCGGAATGCATAACCCCCTAGTATGTATTCATTCTGATACTTTGAACAACGTGATAGACATATTGCACTGAATCAGCATGATGGTCGTCAAAAGCCAATTTTGATGAAATTACCGTTATATCAACACCCTCATTACTTCCGTTCAACTACTCTAAATGGCTTTTGGCACAGTAGGCATCAAGTCACTTTGAAAGGTCGTTAAATGCCTGAAAGGTCATTAATCACTGAAACACTTAGCCCATAGATGCTGTCCATTGCCTAATTTATTGGCATGACCAATTTAGGCATATTATTTTAAAATGTTTTTTTTTTAAATGTGATATTGCGTTCCAAAGGAATATCTTCAAATAATATTATGTAGGCTAATAAAATAATCAAATAAATATATGTGAGTATTTATTATCCTTTATTAACATATTTAGGCATATCATGTCTACTGACCCTGTCTATATTAACCACTGACCCTGTCTAGAGGAACCACTGACCCTGTCTATATTAACCACTGACCCTGTCTAGAGGAACCACTGACCCTGTCTAGAGGAACCACTGACCCTGTCTATATTAACCACTGACCCTGTCTATATTAACCACTGACCCTGTCTAGAGGAACCACTGACCCTGTCTATATTAACTACTGACCCTGTCTATATTAACCACTGACCCTGTCTAGAGGAACCACTGACCCTGTCTATATTAACCACTGACCCTGTCTAGAGGAACCACTGACCCTGTCTATATTAACCACTGACCCTGTCTATATTAACCACTGACCCTGTCTATATTAACCACTGACCCTGTCTAGAGGAACCACTGACCCTGTCTATATTAACCACTGACCCTGTCTATATTAACCACTGACCCTGTCTAGAGGAACCACTGACCCTGTCTATATTAACCACTGACCCTGTCTATATTAACCACTGACCCTGTCTATATTAACCACTGACCCTGTCTATATTAACCACTGACCCTGTCTATATTAACCACTGACCCTGTCTATATTAACCACTGACCCTGTCTATATTAACCACTGACCCTGTCTATATTAACCACTGACCCTGTCTATATTAACCACTGACCCTGTCTATATTAACCACTGACCCTGTCTATATTAACCACTGACCCTGTCTATATTAACCACTGACCCTGTCTATATTAACCACTGACCCTGTCTATATTAACCACTGACCCTGTCTATATTAACCACTGACCCTGTCTATATTAACCACTGACCCTGTCTATATTAACCACTGACCCTGTCTATATTAACCACTGACCCTGTCTATATTAACCACTGACCCTGTCTATATTAACCACTGACCCTGTCTATATTAACCACTGACCCTGTCTATATTAACTACTGACCCTGTCTAGAGGAACCACTGACCCTGTCTATATTAACTACTGACCCTGTCTAGATGAACCACTGACCCTGTCTATATTAACCACTGACCCTGTCTAGAGGAACCACTGACCCTGTCTATATTAACCACTGACCCTGTCTAGAGGAACCACTGACCCTGTCTATATTAACCACTGACCCTGTCTATATTAACCACTGACCCTGTCTATATTAACCACTGACCCTGTCTAGAGGAACCACTGACCCTGTCTATATTAACCACTGACCCTGTCTATATTAACCACTGACCCTGTCTATATTAACCACTGACCCTGTCTATATTAACTACTGACCCTGTCTATATTAACCACTGACCCTGTCTAGAGGAACCACTGACCCTGTCTATATTAACCACTGACCCTGTCTAGAGGAACCACTGACCCTGTCTATATTAACTACTGACCCTGTCTATATTAACCACTGACCCTGTCTAGAGGAACCACTGACCCTGTCTATATTAACCACTGACCCTGTCTAGAGGAACCACTGACCCTGTCTATATTAACTACTGACCCTGTCTATATTAACCACTGACCCTGTCTAGAGGAACCACTGACCCTGTCTATATTAACCACTGACCCTGTCTAGAGGAACCACTGACCCTGTCTATATTAACTACTGACCCTGTCTATATTAACCACTGACCCTGTCTAGAGGAACCACTGACCCTGTCTATATTAACTACTGACCCTGTCTATATTAACCACTGACCCTGTCTATATTAACCACTGACCCTGTCTAGAGGAACCACTGACCCTGTCTAGAGGAACCACTGACCCTGTCTAGAGGAACCACTGACCCTGTCTATATTAACCACTGACCCTGTCTATATTAACCACTGACCCTGTCTATATTAACCACTGACCCTGTCTAGAGGAACCACTGACCCTGTCTATATTAACCACTGACCCTGTCTATATTAACCACTGACCCTGTCTATATTAACCACTGACCCTGTCTATATTAACCACTGACCCTGTCTATATTAACCACTGACCCTGTCTAGAGGAACCACTGACCCTGTCTATATTAACCACTGACCCTGTCTATATTAACCACTGACCCTGTCTATATTAACCACTGACCCTGTCTATATTAACCACTGACCCTGTCTAGAGGAACCACTGACCCTGTCTATATTAACCACTGACCCTGTCTATATTAACCACTGACCCTGTCTATATTAACCACTGACCCTGTCTATATTAACCACTGACCCTGTCTATATTAACCACTGACCCTGTCTATATTAACCACTGACCCTGTCTAGAGGAACCACTGACCCTGTCTATATTAACCACTGACCCTGTCTAGAGGAACCACTGACCCTGTCTAGAGGAACCACTGACCCTGTCTATATTAACCACTGACCCTGTCTATATTAACCACTGACCCTGTCTAGAGGAACCACTGACCCTGTCTATATTAACCACTGACCCTGTCTAGAGGAACCACTGACCCTGTCTATATTAACTACTGACCCTGTCTATATTAACCACTGACCCTGTCTAGAGGAACCACTGACCCTGTCTATATTAACCACTGACCCTGTCTAGAGGAACCACTGACCCTGTCTATATTAACCACTGACCCTGTCTATAGGAACCACTGACCCTGTCTAGAGGAACCACTGACCCTGTCTATATTAACTACTGACCCTGTCTATATTAACCACTGACCCTGTCTATATTAACCACTGACCCTGTCTAGAGGAACCACTGACCCTGTCTAGAGGAACCACTGACCCTGTCTAGAGGAACCACTGACCCTGTCTATATTAACCACTGACCCTGTCTATATTAACCACTGACCCTGTCTATATTAACCACTGACCCTGTCTATATTAACCACTGACCCTGTCTATATTAACCACTGACCCTGTCTAGAGGAACCACTGACCCTGTCTATATTAACCACTGACCCTGTCTATATTAACCACTGACCCTGTCTATATTAACCACTGACCCTGTCTATATTAACCACTGACCCTGTCTAGAGGAACCACTGACCCTGTCTATATTAACCACTGACCCTGTCTATATTAACCACTGACCCTGTCTATATTAACCACTGACCCTGTCTATATTAACCACTGACCCTGTCTAGAGGAACCACTGACCCTGTCTATATTAACCACTGACCCTGTCTATATTAACCACTGACCCTGTCTATATTAACCACTGACCCTGTCTATATTAACCACTGACCCTGTCTATATTAACCACTGACCCTGTCTAGAGGAACCACTGACCCTGTCTATATTAACCACTGACCCTGTCTAGAGGAACCACTGACCCTGTCTATATTAACCACTGACCCTGTCTATATTAACCACTGACCCTGTCTAGAGGAACCACTGACCCTGTCTAGAGGAACCACTGACCCTGTCTATATTAACCACTGACCCTGTCTATATTAACCACTGACCCTGTCTAGAGGAACCACTGACCCTGTCTAGAGGAACCACTGACCCTGTCTATATTAACCACTGACCCTGTCTAGAGGAACCACTGACCCTGTCTATATTAACCACTGACCCTGTCTAGAGGAACCACTGACCCTGTCTAGAGGAACCACTGACCCTGTCTATATTAACCACTGACCCTGTCTATATTAACCACTGACCCTGTCTAGAGGAACCACTGACCCTGTCTAGAGGAACCACTGACCCTGTCTATATTAACCACTGACCCTGTCTATATTAACCACTGACCCTGTCTATATTAACCACTGACCCTGTCTAGAGGAACCACTGACCCTGTCTATATTAACCACTGACCCTGTCTAGAGGAACCACTGACCCTGTCTATATTAACCACTGACCCTGTCTATATTAACCACTGACCCTGTCTAGAGGAACCACTGACCCTGTCTAGAGGAACCACTGACCCTGTCTATATTAACCACTGACCCTGTCTATATTAACTACTGACCCTGTCTAGAGGAACCACTGACCCTGTCTATATTAACCACTGACCCTGTCTATATTAACCACTGACCCTGTCTAGAGGAACCACTGACCCTGTCTATATTAACCACTGACCCTGTCTAGAGGAACCACTGACCCTGTCTATATTAACCACTGACCCTGTCTATATTAACCACTGACCCTGTCTAGAGGAACCACTGACCCTGTCTAGAGGAACCACTGACCCTGTCTATATTAACCACTGATCCTGTCTAGAGGAACCACTGACCCTGTCTATATTAACCACTGACCCTGTCTATATTAACCACTGACCCTGTCTATATTAACCACTGACCCTGTCTATATTAACCACTGACCCTGTCTATATTAACCACTGACCCTGTCTATATTAACCACTGACCCTGTCTATATTAACCACTGACCCTGTCTATATTAACCACTGACCCTGTCTATATTAACCACTGACCCTGTCTAGAGGAACCACTGACCCTGTCTATATTAACCACTGACCCTGTCTAGAGGAACCACTGACCCTGTCTAGAGGAACCACTGACCCTGTCTATATTAACCACTGATCCTGTCTAGAGGAACCACTGACCCTGTCTATATTAACCACTGACCCTGTCTATATTAACCACTGACCCTGTCTAGAGGAACCACTGACCCTGTCTAGAGGAACCACTGACCCTGTCTATATTAACCACTGACCCTGCCTATATTAACCACTGACCCTGTCTAGAGGAACCACTGACCCTGTCTATATTAACCACTGACCCTGTCTATATTAACCACTGACCCTGTCTATATTAACCACTGACCCTGTCTAGAGGAACCACTGACCCTGTCTATATTAACCACTGACCCTGTCTATATTAACCACTGACCCTGTCTAGAGGAACCACTGACCCTGTCTATATTAACCACTGACCCTGTCTATATTAACCACTGATCCTGTCTATATTAACCACTGACCCTGTCTAGAGGAACCACTGACCCTGTCTATATTAACCACTGATCCTGTCTAGAGGAACCACTGACCCTGTCTATATTAACCACTGACCCTGTCTATATTAACCACTGACCCTGTCTAGAGGAACCACTGACCCTGTCTAGAGGAACCACTGACCCTGTCTATATTAACCACTGACCCTGTCTATATTAACCACTGACCCTGTCTAGAGGAACCACTGACCCTGTCTATATTAACCACTGACCCTGTCTATATTAACCACTGACCCTGTCTATATTAACCACTGACCCTGTCTATATTAACCACTGACCCTGTCTATATTAACCACTGACCCTGTCTAGAGGAACCACTGACCCTGTCTATATTAACCACTGATCCTGTCTAGAGGAACCACTGACCCTGTCTATATTAACCACTGATCCTGTCTATATTAACCACTGATCCTGTCTATATTAACCACTGACCCTGTCTATATTAACCACTGACCCTGTCTATATTAACCACTGACCCTGTCTATATTAACCACTGACCCTGTCTAGAGGAACCACTGACCCTGTCTATATTAACCACTGACCCTGTCTATATTAACCACTGACCCTGTCTAGAGGAACCACTGACCCTGTCTATATTAACCACTGACCCTGTCTATATTAACCACTGACCCTGTCTATATTAACCACTGACCCTGTCTAGAGGAACCACTGACCCTGTCTATATTAACCACTGACCCTGTCTATATTAACCACTGACCCTGTCTATATTAACCACTGACCCTGTCTATATTAACCACTGACCCTGTCTAGAGGAACCACTGACCCTGTCTATATTAACCACTGACCCTGTCTAGAGGAACCACTGACCCTGTCTATATTAACCACTGACCCTGTCTAGAGGAACCACTGACCCTGTCTATATTAACCACTGACCCTGTCTATATTAACCACTGACCCTGTCTATATTAACCACTGACCCTGTCTAGAGGAACCACTGACCCTGTCTATATTAACCACTGACCCTGTCTATATTAACCACTGACCCTGTCTATATTAACCACTGACCCTGTCTATATTAACCACTGACCCTGTCTAGAGGAACCACTGACCCTGTCTATATTAACCACTGACCCTGTCTATATTAACCACTGACCCTGTCTATATTAACCACTGACCCTGTCTATATTAACCACTGACCCTGTCTAGAGGAACCACTGACCCTGTCTATATTAACCACTGACCCTGTCTAGAGGAACCACTGACCCTGTCTATATTAACCACTGACCCTGTCTATATTAACCACTGACCCTGTCTATATTAACCACTGACCCTGTCTATATTAACCACTGACCCTGTCTAGAGGAACCACTGACCCTGTCTATATTAACCACTGATCCTGTCTATATTAACCACTGACCCTGTCTATATTAACCACTGACCCTGTCTATATTAACCACTGACCCTGTCTATATTAACCACTGATCCTGTCTATATTAACCACTGATCCTGTCTATATTAACCACTGACCCTGTCTATATTAACCACTGACCCTGTCTATATTAACCACTGACCCTGTCTATATTAACCACTGATCCTGTCTATATTAACCACTGACCCTGTCTATATTAACCACTGACCCTGTCTATATTAACCACTGACCCTGTCTATATTAACCACTGACCCTGTCTATATTAACCACTGACCCTGTCCAGAGGAACCACTGATCCTGTCTATATTAAGTTTCCAGAGACCTGCTGCTCAGTGTTAACAGGAACCACTGACTGTCTGCATGTTTCTAGAGACCTGCTGCTCAGTGTTAACAGGAACCACTGACTGTCTGCATGTTTCCAGAGACCTGCTGCTCAGTGTTAACAGGAACCACTGACTGTCTGCGTGTTTCCAGAATCAGGTTCTTGGTCACCTCCCTGACCACGGGCCTTCTCCCCCGATTGCTCAGTTTGGCCGGGTGGTCAGCTACAAGAAGACTCTGTGGAGATTGGAGAACCTTCCAGAAGGACAACCGTCTCTGCAGCACTCCACCAATCAGGCCTTTATGGTAAAGTGGCCAGATGGAAGCCGCTCCTCAGTAAAAGGCACATGTAGTTTGCCAAAAGGCACTTAATGGACTCTCAGACAATGAGAAACAAGATTCTCTGGTCTGATGAAGCAAAGATTGAACATTTTTGCCTGATTGCCAACTGTCACGTCTGGACGAAACCTGGCACCATGCCTACATTGAAGCATGTCAAATCAAATCAAATCAAATCAAATCAAATTGTATTTGTCACATACACATGGTTAGCAGATGTTAAATGCGAGTGTAGCGAAATGCTTGTGCTTCTAGTTCCGACAATGCAGTGATAACCAACAAGTAATCTAACTAACAATTCCAAAACTACTGTCTTATACACAGTGTAAGGGGATAAGGAACATGTACATAAGGATATATGAATGAGTGATGGTACAGAGCAGCATACAGTAGATGGTATCGAGTACAGTATATACATATGAGATGAGTGTGTAGACAAAGTAAACAAAGTGGCATAGTTAAAGTGGCTAGTGATACATGTATTACATAAGGATGCAGTCGATGATGTAGAGTACAGTATATACATATGCATATGAGATGAATAATGTAGGGTAAGTAACATTATATAAGGTAGCATTGTTTAAAGTGGCTAGTGATATATTTACATCATTTCCCATCAATTCCCATTATTAAAATGGCTGGAGTTGGGTCAGTGTCAATGACAGTGTGTTGGCAGCAGCCACTCAATGTTAGTGGTGGCTGTTTAACAGTCTGATGGCCTTGAGATAGAAGCTGTTTTTCAGTCTCTCGGTCCCAGCTTTGATGCACCTGTACTGACCTCGCCTTCTGGATGATAGCTGGGTGAACAGGCAGTGGTTCGGGTGATTGATGTCCTTGATGATCTTTATGGCCTTCCTGTAACATCGGGTGGTGTAGGTGTCCTGGAGGGCAGGTAGTTTGCCCCCGGTGATGCGTTGTGCAGTCCTCACTACCCTCTGGAGAGCCTTACGGTTGAGGGCGGAGCAGTTGCCGTACCAGGCGGTGATACAGCCCGCCAGGATGCTCTCGATTGTGCATCTGTAGAAGTTTGTGAGTGCTTTTGGTGACAAGCCGAATTTCTTCAGCCTCCTGAGGTTGAATAGGCGCTGCTGCGCCTTCTTCACGACGCTGTCAGTGTGAGTGGACCAATTCAGTTTGTCTGTGATGTGTATGCCGAGGAACGTAAAACTAGCTACCCTCTCCACTACTGTTCCATCGATGTGGATAGGGGGGTGTTCCCTCTGCTGTTTCCTGAAGTCCACAATCATCTCCTTAGTTTTGTTGATGTTGAGTGTGAGGTTATTTTCCTGACACCACACTCCGAGGGCCCTCACCTCCTCCCTGTAGGCCGTCTCGTCGTTGTTGGTAATCAAGCCTACCACTGTTGTGTCGTCCGCAAACTTGATGATTGAGTTGGAGGCGTGCGTGGCCACGCAGTCGTGGGTGAACAGGGAGTACAGGAGAGGGCTCAGAACGCACCCTTGTGGGGCCCCCGTGTTGAGGATCAGCGGGGAGGAGATGTTGTTGCCTACCCTCACCACCTGGGGGCGGCCCGTCAGGAAGTCCAGTACCCAGTTGTACAGGGCGGGGTCGAGACCCAGGGTCTCGAGCTTGATGACGAGCTTGGAGGGTACTATGGTGTTGAATGCCGAGCTGTAGTCGATGAACAGCATTCTCACATAGGTATTCCTCTTGTCCAGGTGGGT
This sequence comes from Oncorhynchus gorbuscha, assembly GCF_021184085.1. Lineage (NCBI taxonomy): Eukaryota > Metazoa > Chordata > Actinopteri > Salmoniformes > Salmonidae > Oncorhynchus > Oncorhynchus gorbuscha. The sequence continues at coordinate 154,182 of NW_025746101.1, forward strand.
TAGGGCAGTGTGCAGTGTGGTTGAGATTGCATCGTCTGTGGACCTATTTGGGCGGTAAGCAAATTGGAGTGGGTCTAGGGTGTCAGGTAGGGTGGAGGTGATATGGTCCTTGACTAGTCTCTCAAAGCACTTCATGATGACGGAAGTGAGTGCTACGGGGCGGTAGTCGTTTAGCTCAGTTACCTTAGCTTTCTTGGGAACAGGAACAATGGTGGCCCTCTTGAAGCATGTGGGAACAGCAGACTGGTATAGGGATTGATTGAATATGTCCGTAAACACACCGGCCAGCTGGTCTGCGCATGCTCTGAGGGCGCGGCTGGGGATGCCGTCTGGGCCTGCAGCCTTGCGAGGGTTAACACGTTTAAATGTCTTACTCACCTCGGCTGCAGTGAAGGAGAGACCGCATGTTTCCGTTGCAGGCCGTGTCAGTGGCACTGTACTGTCCTCAAAGCGGGCAAAAAAGTTATTTAGTCTGCCTGGGAGCAAGACATCCTGGTCCGTGACTGTGCTGGATTTCATCTTGTAGTCCGTGATTGACTGTAGACCCTGCCACATGCCTCTTGTGTCTGAGCCATTGAATTGAGATTCCACTTTGTCTCTGTACTGACGCTTAGCTTGTTTAATAGCCTTGCGGAGGGAATAGCTGCACTGTTTGTATTCAGTCATGTTGCCAGACACCTTGCCCTGATTAAAAGCCGTGGTTCGCGCTTTCAGTTTCACGCGAATGCTGCCATCAATCCACGGTTTCTGGTTAGGGAATGTTTTTATCGTTGCTATGGGAACGACATCTTCGACGCACGTTCTAATGAACTCGCACACCGAATCAGCGTATTCGTCAATATTCCCATCTGACGCAATACGAAACATGTCCCAGTCCACATGATGGAAGCAGTCTTGGAGTGTAGAGTCAGCTTGGTCTGACCAGCGTTGGACAGACCTCAGCGTGGGAGCCTCTTGTTTTAATTTCTGCCTGTAGGCAGGGATCAGCAAAATGGAGTCGTGGTCAGCTTTTCCGAAAGGGGGGCGGGGCAGGGCCTTATATGCGTCGCGGAAGTTAGAGTAACAATGATCCAAGGTTTTACCACCCCTGGTTGCGCAATCGATATGCTGATAAAATTTAGGGAGTCTTGTTTTCAGATTAGCTTTGTTAAAATCCCCAGCTACAATGAATGCAGCCTCCGGATAAATGGTTTCCAGTTTGCAAAGAGTTAAATAAAGTTCGTTCAGAGCCATCGATGTGTCTGCTTGGGGGCCATCATCATGCTGTAGGGATGTTTTTCAGTGGCAGGGATTGGGAGAAAATCGAGGGAAAAATTAACGGAGCAAAGTACCTCAGAGATCCTTGATGAAAACCTGCTCCAGGACCTCAGACAGGGGCAAAGGTTAACCTTCCAACAGGACAATGACACACAGCCAAGACAATGCAGGAGTGGCTTAGGGACAAGTCTCTGAATGTCTTTGTGTGGCCAAGTCAGAGCCTGGAATTGAACCTGATCGAACATCTCTGGAGAAACCTGAAAATAGCTGTGCAGTGACACTCCCCATACAACCTGACAGAGCTTGAGAGGATCTGCAGAGAAGAATGGGAGAAACTCCCCATACAGGTGTGCCAAGTTTATAGCGTCAAACCCAAGAAGACTGCAGGTGCTTCAACAAAGCGCTAAGTAAAGGGTCTGAATACTTATGTAAAGTTTCAGTTTTTCATTTGTGATAAATTTGCAAACATTTTTAAAACCCTGTTTTTGCTTTGTCTTCATGGGTTATAGTGTCTAGATTGATGACGAAAAATCAACAACAATTTTTATCCATTTTAGAATAAAGCTGTAACGTAACAAGATGTTGAAAAAGCCAATAGTCTGAAGACCTTCTGAATGCACTGCATGTCGACTAGGTGGGACTCATATGACTAAAGAGGCTTCATGTACAGCTACATTAAAACACACGAGAGTCAGAGTCAAATGTCTCTTTTCTCAAGACTTATGATCATTGTTCTACTCTAAGACACTTTGTGGATACAGGCCAAGGTATTCAACAAGAGGTACTCAATAAAAAGCTTCAACTCCGTATTCATGAAAGACAGAGGAAAGAAAACATAAAATATAACGTTTCACCTCTATTTCATCCCCGACCTTCCACACTGCCCCCCTTTAAAGAAGAGAGAGGTGTAGCTGTTTTTGCTACAGAGTTTAGGTCTGAGAAATATAGAAATCTTTACTGTGGGGTCCGTCCTAAATCACGCACTATTCCCTATAGTATGTAGTGCACTACGTTTGACCAGGGCCTGTAGAAAGTTGTCTAAATGTAGAACACTATATAGGATTTCAATGTACCCTTTATCTCTCTCTCTCCTTATTTTCCCTCATTCTCCTTCTCTCCTCCTGATCTGCCTTACTTTCCCTCATCCTCCTTCGTTCTCTAGAGTAACCAAACATATCCTAACCTAACACCATCCCACCCCCTCTCCCTTCCTCCATCTTCTTCCCTTTCATCCTGGCTTCTAACCTTCCATCCATCGCTCCAGAGTGAGCAAATGTCTACAAGGATGAAGGGTTCGCAGTGCGAGAGTTACTTGTGTGCGTGGTGTGTGTGTGGTGTGTTTAGGAGTCAGTGAGAGGCTGCATTGAGCCCTGAGGCCCTGAGCCTGCCTGAAGCAGTTTCTCAATTAGATCCACTGGGGAGACTAACCTAGGGAAACAGGTGAATGACTCACACACACACACACACACACACACACACACACACACACACACACACACACACACACACACACACACACACACACACACACACACACACACACACACACACACACACACACACACACACACACACACACACACACACACACACACAGACACGCACCGTCTATGACTGACTAGATCAACCTTTCTGTCTACACTGGGGGCAGAGGGCTTCTGAAGAGACACACACACACACGTAGCTTCAGCCTGATCTATGTGCTGTCGAGGACTGACTAGATCAACCGTACTGTCTACACAGAGAACACAGAGCCCTTCTGAAGAGACACACACACACCTGGAATATGTGGAGCCAATACACACTGACATTTTCCATCTGTGACTGACTAGTGAAACGTTAGCCTTTACCCAAGGGGCACAGAGAGCTCACACACAGGTCAGGAATCATCAACTATATAGGTTCAGCCACAGGCTCATCTTTCTAGCGGAGATGGTCAAGGGGCTGGAAAACAAAGTTACAAATCATTTGTAGACTGCATATTGACCGCATGAAGCCTAAACAGAGATACTATTGAACTGGAGCAGCACATAGTTATTTCAAATGGTGTTTCCATGTGTATAATGATCCCATGTATCTCTATTAGAATGATTTGGGATTTACAAATAAAATCACTCCGTGTCCAAATTCAGCACGCGGCCCCCGGTAGGTATTCAAACACACTCACGTGGACTGTCTACGCATGGACACACACACACACACACACACACACACACACACACACACACACACACACACACACACACACACACACACACACACACACACACACACACACACACACACACACACACACACACACACACACACACACACACACACACACACACACACACACACACGCACATACTGATCAAATAGGCTGTCTCTGGCTGTTAGTCCACATGGGAGGGAGGGACTGTCTATGTATGTCAATGGTGTGTTCAGCCACAGGTGTGGGAGTGTGTGTGTGTGGAGCAGCACATAGTTATTGTGTGTGTGTGTGTGTGTGTGTGTGTGTGTGTGTGTGTGTGTGTGTGTGTGTGTGTGTGTGTGTGTGTGTGTGTGGGCCTGTGTGTGTGGGCCTGTGTGTGTGGGCCTGTGTGTGTGGGCCTGTGTGTGTGCGTGTATGTCTGTGTGTGTCTGTGTGTGTGCGTGTTTGTGTGTGTGTGCCTGTGTGTGTGTGCCTGTGCCTGTGCGTGTGCGTGTGTGTGTATGTGTGTGTGTGGCTTTGAAGGAGTGGGTTTATTTTAATTAGCCTGGGGAAGCAGAGAGCCGTTCATATCACTTAGTGAGTTTAAACAGTGCTGTGTGTGACTCTTCTAGATTTAGGACACCATTCCAAACTACTGGTCACACATGGATAGAAGAACGTCTCAAAGGCACTAACTAAAATGGTGTCCCTTCTAAAAGAGGTCCTAACTCTCTAGACAGGCCTACCTGGCTCTGGCAGAGAGATGTGAGACAGATGTGTATGTAAATGTCTGGTTAGCATATTTCTATATTTAGACCAATCAAACACAGACTGTGTGGATATTATAATTTCCAAGGGCCTTATTCTGACTCCTATGGACAATGGCTGCTGAGTATAACTGAATGAGATCCAAGAGGACAGAGATGGCGATCAGCTGTTCCAGATCTAGAGAGGTACGACTCACTCCAAATCCGTATGCATTATATACGTCATCAATGAAGACCTTCTAGAGACACATTCCCCTCCACGCAACTCTCTACAGACAGTCATTTCCATTTTGGAAACGGGAAGGAAAAACAAAGCAAGGATGATGGGAGGGGGGGGTGATAATAAATGAAGAAAAGAGAGAGAGAAAAGGAGGTAAGACGAGCCAATCCTCTCAAGCTGGATTTTGGGGACAGATTTATGTTTTAGCCTGGGAAAATCAGGGTGTATAAATTATGCTAATCTCTTCAGAGAACACGGAGGAGATGTGATCCAAGCAAGCCATTTTTTATGGAGTGTATCGAAGAGGAGAGAAGTGGAGAGAGAGACTTAAAACAGGAGGCATTTTAAGAGGATCGGAATAATGTCATTTTGGAAAGTAGCTCTCGCTCGTATGTACTCACACACACAGGCCCACACACACACAGGCCCACACACGCACACAAACACACACACACACATACGCACACATAAGCACACACACACAGGCCCACACACACACACGCACACAAACACACACACACACACACACACACACACACACACACACACACACACACACACACACACACACACACACACACACACACACACACACACACACACACACACACACACACACACACACACACACACACACACACACACACACACACACACACACACACACACACACACACACACACACGCACACATAAGCACACACACACAGGCCCACACACACACACACACACACACACACACACACACACACACACACACACACACACACACACACACACACACACACACACACACACACACACACACACACACACACACACACACACACACACACACATAAGCACACACACACAGGTCCACACACACACACGCACACAAACACACACACACACACACACACAGACACACAAGCACACACACGCGCACACACACACACAGACATACACACACACACACACAGACATACACACACACACACGCACGCACACACACACACACAGACACACACACACACACAGACACACACACACACGCACACACACACAGGCCCACACACGCACACACGCACACACACAGGCCCACACACACACACACACGCACACACACACACAGGCCCACACACACACACATATACTCACATGCACGAACGCACTCGCACAGACAAGAGAGGAGTCGACATCGTCAACACCTGATTAAGACTCTGCAGGAGCGAGGAAGAGGAGCTAGCGAAACAGATGGATGAGGAGGAGGGAGAGAAAAGGGAAATCAGTGAAGCATTCTGGAAATCCCTTAGATCCACAGAATGTGGCACGACAATTCTGAAAGACGATGCAGAGAACCGAGAGTTTTGCCAGAACCTTTCTACAGACATGACAACTGCATGTTGAAGAGTCTAAAATAGAATATACAATGTTGCCAGAACGTTCTACAGACAAGACAACTGCATGTTGAAGATTCTAAAATAGAATATACAATGTTGCCAGAACGTTCTACAGACATGACAACTGCATGTTGAAGAGTCTAAAATAGAATATACAATGTTGCCAGAACGTTCTACAGACAAGACAACTGCATGTTGAAGACAGACAAGACAACTGCATGTTGAAGATTCTAAAATAGAATATACAATGTTGCCAGAACGTTCTACAGACAAGACAACTGCATGTTGAAGAGTCTAAAATAGAATATACAATGTTACCAGAACGTTCTACAGACAAGACAACTGCATGTTGAAGATTCTAAAATAGAATATACAATGTTGCCAGAACGTTCTACAGACAAGACAACTGCATGTTGAAGATTCTAAAATAGAATATACAATGTTGCCAGAACATTCTACAGACAAGACAACTGCATGTTAATAAGGATCGGCATTCCATCAACGGGACAGTGGTAAATAATGCACCGCGTTATATCAAGATCGCAGATTTTAGAGTAACAGCAAATGTCTGTACATAGAAGTGTCTTATATCGGCTGAAAGCTTAAATTCTTGTTAATATAACTGCACTGTCCAATTTACCGTAGCTATTACTGCGAAAAGTTCCATGCTATTGTTTGAGGAGAGCTCCTAACAACAAAACACTTTTTTTCAACGCGATAGTTTTGATAAATTCACCTCTGAAGGTGAAAGGTGTACTTACATTCTGAAATCTTGCTCTGATTTATCATCCAAAGGGTCGCAGAGATAACATGAAGTATTTTCTTAGATAAAATAATTTTTAATATCCTAAAAAGGTCCATATATGTTGCTTGAACGTTCTACATACAACTGGATGATGCCTAACAATATTGGTTATATTCATATGTATATAATGTTATTACTCTAGGCCACCTTTATTATAGTCACCCTTATTACAGTCACCTTAATTACAGTCACCTTTATTAGAGTCACCTTTATTACAGTCACATTTATTACAGTCACTTTTATTAGAGTCACCTTTATTACAGTCACCTTTATTACAGTCACATTTATTACAGTCACCTTTATTAGAGTCACCGTTATTACAGTCACCTTTATTACAGTCACCTTTATTATAGTCACCTTTATTACAGTCACCTTTATTATAGTCACATTTATTACAGTCACCTTTATTACAGTCACCTTTATTACAGTCACCTTTATTACAGTCACCTTTATTACAGTCACCTTTATTATAGTCACATTTATTACATTCACCTTTATTACAGTCACCTTTATTACAGTCACCTTAATTACAGTCACCTTAATTACAGTCACCTTTATAATAGTCACCTTTATTACAGTCACATTTATTACAGTCAACTTTATTATAGTCACCTTTATTACAGTCACCTTTTTTACAGTCACCTTTATTATAGTCACCTTTATTACAGTCACCTTTTTACAGTCACCTTTATTATAGTCACCTTTATTACAGTCACCTTTATTACAGTCACATTTATTACATTCACCGTTATTACAGTCACCTTTATTACAGTCACCTTTATTATAGTCACCTTTATTACAGTTACCTTTATTACAGTCACCTTTATTACAGTCACTTTTATTACAGTCACCTTTATTATAGTCACTTTTATTACAGTCACCTTCATTTTAGTAAACCTTTTTTCGACAAGTACATTTAAACACACTCAGAAGTGTACTCGGTGATATGGTGCTGCTGGTGATAGACACCATTTAGAGACTGAATACAGACAGATGAATGTACACAGAGTTGACATGATATACAAACTAGATGGAACGAACATGAAGAGTTAGTAGAACAGGCCTCCATGCCCAGGAGACTGTGTTTGCTAATGGAGGTTAGCAGAGGTGAAGGTCAACATACAACGGGTGGGACTGAACTCTCCTAAATCAGCCTGCTTTCTAATATTGACATATTGTCATTAATAGACATCCGCTCGCCCATCCGTCAACGTTCAGAGATCCTCTTCTGTTTATCTCCAGTTCATTTCAATAATCCAGTTCCATTTAAACGACTTGACTTTATTCATTAATAACTCAAAGTAAATAACTTGCCTCCCCAGTTCGTTGTGTTTGTGTGTGTCTGTCTGTGTGCGTGTGCGCGTGTGTGTGTGTGCGTACATTATCATTGTTATTGCAACACTAGCGACCTCAATTCAATTTAGAGGCTGTTTTTCCATGAGCTTTAAACTGCTGAGGACCTCCTCCCACAGGGCTTAATCCTACAACCCACAATGGACCCACAACACACACACACACGCACGCACGCACGCACACACACACACACACACACACACACACACACACACACACACACACACACACACACACACACACACACACACACACACACACACACACACACACACACACACACACACACACACACACACACACACACACACACATCCCTCCTCATCCGATGAAAGTCAGGCATTATAGGGGGTGGTTCACTAACCTAATGTCATTGTTTTTCTCTCTCCTACTGAGACGTGTGGTCTCCATCAGGTCATTATAGGACGATGAGGCTGTACAAAACTGGAAGGATAGTGTCTATACTCTAATCCTATATCTATAGCCTGGGGCCTTGTTCGGTACTTGATAGAGTACTAGAACCTTTAACAAGAAACCCCATGGACCCTGGTCTAAAGTAGTGTATTATATAGGGAATAGATGGTAGGGCCCTTGTCTAAAGTAATGTATTATATAGGGAATAGGATGTTAGGACCCTGTTCTAAAGTAGTGTTTTATATAGGGAATAGGATGGTAGGACCCTTGTCTAAAGTAGTGCATTATATAGGGAATAGGATGGTAGGACCCTTGTCTAAAGTACTGTATTATATAGGGAATAGGATGGTAGGACCCTTGTCTAAAGTAGTGTTTTATATAGGGAATAGGATGGTAGGACCCTTGTCTAAAGTAATGTATTATATAGGGAATAGGATGGTAGGACCCTTGTCTAAAGTAATGTATTATATAGGGAATAGGATGGTAGGACCCTTGTCTAAAGTAGTGTATTATATAGGGAATAGGATGTTAGGACCCTGTTCTGAAGTAGTGTATTATATAGGGAATAGGATGGTAGGACCCTGGTCTAAAGTAGTGTATTATATAGGGAATAGGATGGTAGGACCATGTTCTAAAGTAGTGTATTATATAGGGAATAGGATGGTGGGACCCTGGTCTAAAGTAGTGTATTATATAGGGAATAGGATGGTAGGACCATGTTCTAAAGTAATGTATTATATAGGGAATAGGATGGTAGGACCCTGGTCTAAAGTAGTGTATTATATAGGGAATAGGATGGTAGGACCATGTTCTAAAGTAGTGTATTATATAGGGAATAGGATGGTAGGACCCTGGTCTAAAGTAGTGCATTATATAGGGAATAGGATGGTAGGACTATGGTCCTTCTGTAGCTCAGTTGGTAGAGCATGGCGCTTGTAATGCCAGGGTAGTGGGTTCGATCCCTGGGACCACCCATACGTAGAATGTATGCACACATGACTTTAAGTCGCTTTGGATAAAAGCGTCTGCTAAATGGCATATATTATATATATATTATATATTATGTTCTAAAGTAGTGCATTATATAGGAAATAGGATGGTAGGACCATGTTCTAAAGTAGTGCATTATATAGGGAGTAGGATGGTAGGACCCTGGTCTAAAGTAGTGTATTATATAGGGAATAGGATGGTTGGACCCTGGTCTAAAGTAGTGTATTATATAGGGAATAGGATGGTAGGACCCTGGTCTAAAGTAGTGTATTATATAGGAAATAGGATGTTAGGACCCTGGTCTAAAGTAGTGTATTATATAGGGAATAGGATGTTAGGACCCTGGTCTAAAGTAGTGTATTATATAGGGAATAGGATGTTAGGACCCTGGTCTAAAGTAGTGCTTACAGAGCGTTTGGAAAGTATTCACACCCCTTGACTTTTTCCACATTTTATTACGTTACAGCCTTATTCTAAAATGGATTAATAAAAATATAGGCCTCATCAATCTACACACGATACCCCATAATGACATCACAATACCCCATAATGATGAATCTACCCCATAACACCCCATAATGATGAATCTACCCCATAATATTCATAATGACAATAATAATATTCATAATAATAATAATATTCGTAATGATGAAACAAAAACATTATTTTACACAGTTTTGCAACCTTATGAATGATTTAAAAACAGAAATAAATAATTTACAGAGGTATTCAGACCTTTTGCTCTGAGACTCGATATTGAACTCAGGTGCCTCCTGATTCCATTGATCATCCCTGAGATGTTTATTCAACTTGTTTGGAGTCCAACTGTGGATAATTCAATTGATTGGACATCATTTGGAAAGGCGCACACCTGTTTATGTCAGGTCTCACAGTTGACAGTGGATGTCGCAGCAATAACCAAGCTATGAGTTCGAAGGAATTATCCGTTGAGCTCCGAGACAGGAATGTGTTAAAAGGCACAGAGCTGTCAGCCTCCTGGGTGGCACAGTGGTCTAAGGTACTGCATCACAGTGCTAGCTGTGCCACCAGAGAATCTGGTTTCGAGCCCAGGCTCTGTCGCAGCCGGCCGCGACTGCGAGGCCCATGGGGCGGCGCACAATCGGCCCAGCGTCGTCCGGGTTAGGGAGGGTTTGGCCGGTGGGGATATCCTTGTCTCATCGTGCACTAGTGACTCCTGTGGCGGGCCGGGCGCAGTGCATGCTCACCAGGTCGCCAGGTGTATGGCATTTCCTCTGACACATTGGTGTGGCTGGCTTCCGGGTACCAAAACATTTCTGCAGCATTGAAGGTCCACAAGAACACAGTGGCCTCCATCATTCTTAAATGGAAGAAGTTTGGAATCACCAAGACTCTTCCTAGAGCTGACCACCTGGCCAATCTGAGCAATCGGGGGAGAAGGGCCTTGGTCAGGGAGGTGACCAAGAACCAATGGTCACTCTGACAGAGCTCCAGAGTTCCTCTGTGGAGATAGGAGAACCTTCCAGAAGGACAAACATATCTACAGCACTCCACCAATCAGGCCTTTATGGTAGAGTGGCCAGAGGGAAGCCACTCCTCAGTAAAAGGAACATGACAGCCAATTTGGAGTTTGTCAAGAGGCACCTAAAGGACTTCCAGACCATAAGAAACAAGGTTCTCTGGTCTGATGAAACCAAGAAGTCTGGACAAACACTGGCACCATCCCTACAGTGAAGCGTGGTGGCAGCATCATGCTGTGGGAAAGTTTTTCAGTGGCAGGGATTGGGAGACTAGTCAGGATCGAGTGAAAGATGAACGGAGAAATGTACAGAGAGATCCTTGATGAAAACCTGCTCCATGACCTCAGACAGGGGCAAAGCTTCACCTTCCAACAGGACACAGCCAAGACACTGCAGGAGTGGCTTCGTGACAAGTCTCTGAATGTCTTTGAATGGCCCAGCCAGAGCCTGGAATTGAACCTGATCAAACATCTCTGGAGAGACCTGAAAATAGTTCTGCAGCGATGCTCCCCATCCAACCTGACTGACGTTGAGGGGATCTACAGAGAAGAATGGGAGAAACTCCCCAAAGCGTCATCCCCTGGAAGACTGGAGGCTGTAATCGCTGCCAAAGGTGCTTCAACAAAGTACTTAGTAAATGGTCTGAATACTTATGTAATTGTGATATTTTATTTTTGTTTACATTTAATACGTTTGCAAAGGAATAGAGTGACATAGGGCCTGGTCTAACGTAGTGCATTATATAGGGAACATGGTGTTGTTTGGGATGCAGGCTGTGTCTGGCTAAATGTTTACTGCATTCAGTAACTTTCTATTCCAAACATCTTATCAAAGAAGATTAAAGGCTTTAGTGTGGAGACTCTATCTATTGTTATGCGATGTTAATAGTACTATCTTCCACTCTGTTAATGTGTAAAGACGACCAGGATTGGTAGCCTAGATTGCTATCAAAATATCTCGCGTAGAAAATCATCCGGATATTTCTAAAATGAAAAGCATAGCTTAAGAGGCTTTGTCCACTAGTGTTATGTGGTACATCTTAATGTGAACGTTACAACTGTCAATCCTAATATCATAAACGGTGGTGTTTCTGGCGGACAGCAGCTTTCTAGTAACAACTAGACAGGATAACAACATGGTTGAAAGGGGCAAAACACACTTCAGGACTGTAACACAAAGGGTACGTTACAAATGGAACCCTATTCCCTACATAGTGCATACCTAACACTAGGGATATAGGCAACAGTAGTGCACTACGTAGGGATAGGATGCACCTTGGGAGTCTTACTGTAATAACATAACTCCTTTGACTCTAGGATGTGATGGACTGATCCTCTCTGATCCCACTGTTCCTTCTGTACTATGTTTGTGTGAACACTGCTTGTGTTTGCGTTGTGCGTATGTGTAATGTCTCCACGTTCCTGGGAATATAATGTAAAAGCCTTCTCTGGTTTAGATACCCCCCCACACTCACTCACACTCACACTCACACTCACACTCACACTCACACTCACACTCACACTCACACACAGACACAGACACAGACACAGACACAGACACAGACACAGACACAGACACAGACACAGACACACACACACACACACATACACACAGGAGAACAAAACAACTGGACTGAATGATGTGACGATGTTCACAACAGTGGATTAACTTCCAAGATTAAAATGATACCTCTCCTCCTTTATCTCTTCATGTTAATCTCTCTCTCGCTCTCGTCTGATTAAATTGATAAGTAGTGTTTTGTTTTGTCTCTGGATATATTTGACCTTCTGCTTGTCTCTTTCTAGCCCTGCATTTTGTGAAGTCCACCGTTCCAGTATTGTTGATGCAGTACAACCTGGCAACAAGACAAAAAGGTACTTTTTTTGTCAAATCGAATGAAAATCAAATAAAATTATGTTCATCACATTCTCCGAATACAACTGGTGTCAACTGACAGTGAAAATAACCTTTTCCAATTATAAAAAATGAAATAGTAATTAACACAAGAGGAAAAAAATCAAATACACAAGAATGGAGCTATATACAGGAAGTACCAGAACAATGTGGAGCTGTATACAGGAAGTACCAGATCAATGTGGAGCTGTATACAGGAAGTACCAGATCAATGTGGAGCAAAGTGATGGAGCTGTATACAGGAAGTACCAGATCAATGTGGAGCTGTATACAGGAAGTACCAGATCAATGTGGAGCTGTACCAGATCAATGTGGAGCTGTAGGAAGTACCAGATCAATGTGGAGCTGTATACAGGAAGTACCAGTACCAGATCAATGTGGAGCTGTATACAGGAAGTACCAGATCAATGTGGAGCTGTATACAGGAAGTACCAGATCAATGTGGAGCTGTATACAGGAAGTACCAGATCAATGTGGAGCTGTATACAGGAAGTACCAGATCAATGTGGAGCTGTATACAGGAAGTACCAGATCAATGTGGAGCTGTATACAGGAAGTACCAGATCAATGTGGAGCTGTATACAGGAAGTACCAGATCAATGTGGAGCTGTATACAGGAAGTACCAGTACCAGAGCTGTCAAGGGATCAATGTGGAGCTGTATACAGGAAGTACCAGATCAATGTGGAGCTGTATACAGGAAGTATACAGATCAATGTGGAGCTGTATACAGGAAGTACCAGATCAATGTGGAGCTGTATACAGGAAGTACCAGATCAATGTGGAGCTGTATACAGGAAGTACCAGATCAATGTGGAGCTGTATACAGGAAGTCAATCAATGTGGAGCTGTATACAGGAAGTACCAGATCAATGTGGAGCTGTATACAGGAAGTACCAGATCAATGTGGAGCTGTATACAGGAAGTACCAGATCAATGTGGAGCTGTATACAGGAAGTACCAGATCAATGTGGAGCTGTATACAGGAAGTCAATGTGGAGCTGTATACAGACCAGATACCAGATCAATGTGGAGCTGTATACAGGAAGTACCAGATCAATGTGGAGCTGTATACAGGAAGTACCAGATCAATGTGGAGCTGTATACAGGAAGTACCAGATCAATGTGGAGCTGTATACAGGAAGTACCAGATCAATGTGGAGCTGTATACAGGAAGTACCAGATCAATGTGGAGCTGTATACAGGAAGTACCAGACCAATGTGGAGCTGTATACAGGAAGTACCAGATCAATGTGGAGCTGTATAGGAAGTACCAGATCAATGTGGAAGGAAGTACCAGATCAATGTGGAGCTGTATACAGGAAGTACCAGATCAATGTGGAGCTGTATACAGGAAGTACCAGATCAATGTGGAGCTGTATACAGGAAGTACCAGACCAGATCAATGTGGAGCTGTATACAGGAAGTCAATGTGGAGCTGTATACAGGAAGATCAATGTGGAGCTGCTGATATACAGTGGAGCTGTATACAGGAAGTACCAGATCAATGTGGAGCTGTATACAGGAAGTACCAGATCAATGTGGAGCTGTATACAGGAAGTACCAGATCAATGTGGAGCTGTATACAGGAAGTACCAGATCAATGTGGAGCTGTATACAGGAAGTACCAGATCAATGTGGAGCTGTATACAGGAAGTACCAGATCAATGTGGAGCTGTATACAGGAAGTACCAGATCAATGTGGAGCTGTATACAGGAAGTACCAGATCAATGTGGAGCTGTATACAGGAAGTACCAGATCAATGTGGAGCTGTATACAGGAAGTACCAGATCAATGTGGAGCTGTATACAGGAAGTACCAGATCAATGTGGAGCTGTATACAGGAAGTACCAGATCAATGTGGAGCTGTATACAGGAAGTACCAGATCAATGTGGAGCTGTATACAGGAAGTACCAGATCAATGTGGAGCTGTATACAGGAAGTACCAGATCAATGTGGAGCTGTATACAGGAAGTACCAGATCAATGTGGAGCTGTATACAGGAAGTACCAGATCAATGTGGAGCTGTATACAGGAAGTACCAGATCAATGTGGAGCTGTATACAGGAAGTACCAGATCAATGTGGAGCTGTATACAGGAAGTACCAGATCAATGTGGAGCTGTATACAGGAAGTACCAGATCAATGTGGAGCTGTATACAGGAAGTACCAGATCAATGTGGAGCTGTATACAGGAAGTACCAGATCAATGTGGAGCTGTATACAGGAAGTACCAGATCAATGTGGAGCTGTATACAGGAAGTACCAGATCAATGTGGAGCTGTATACAGGAAGTACAGATCAATGAATACAGGAAGTACCAGATCAATGTGGAGCTGTATACAGGAAGTACCTGTACCATATCAATGTGGAGCTGTATACAGGAAGTACCAGATCAATGTGGAGCTGTATACAGGAAGTACCAGATCAATGTGGAGCTGTATACAGGAAGTACCAGATCAATGTGGAGCTGTATACAGGAAGTACCAGATCAATGTGGAGCTATATACAGGAAGTACCAGATCAATGTGGAGCTGTATACAGGAAGTACCAGATCAATGTGGAGCATACAGGAAGTACCAGATAATTTTGGAAGTACAGATCAATGTGGAGCTGTATATACAGGAAGTACCAGATCAATAGCTTTTACCAGATCAATGTGGAGCTAATACAGGAGAGACCAGATAGCTAGGTAGTACTAGATCATTATTTATTTGAGCTTTTATTTCAATTTCAGGGGGTCACATTCTATATACCAGTGGGTTATATACAGGAAGTTTACATACAATGAGAAGATATATACAAGGAATACCAATTAGTATTTGATCAATGTAGCATTGTACTTTGGAGCTATATACAGTTTAATATCAATGTGGAGTCAATGAAGTCGTTATATACACCTTAGCCAAATACATTTAAACCACAGAAGTTCTGCCATTTAATTTTGGATCACCACATTTTAAGAAGTTGTCAGGAGAATAGTAGAGAGAATTATTTATTTGAGCCCATTTCCCAGTGGGTCAGAAGTTTACTGACAATTAGTATTTGCTTGTCTTTAAATTGTTTAACTTGGGTAAACTGAGCCTTCAGGTTGGGTGAATTTCGTTCCTCCTGACAGAGCTGGTGTAACTGAGTCAGGTTCCTCCTGCTCGCACATGCTTTTTCAATTCTGCCCATACATATTCTATAGGATTGAGGTCAGGGCTTTGTGATGGCCACTCCAATACCTTCACTTTGTTGTCCTTAAGCCATTTTGCCACAACTTTGGAAGTATGCTTGGCATCATTGTCCATTTGGAAAATCCATTTGCGACCAATCTTTAATTTCCTGACTGATGTCTTGAGATATTGCTTCAATATATCTGTCATGTTTGAGCAGGTGTCTCTGTCAACTACGGCCTGCGCCTACCCGAGCGACCTGCAGTCTGTGGCCGCTTCTCCAGTTATTCCCCTCTACAGACTAGAGGATTTCTGTTATTCCCTGTTTGGACTTAAATAAACTCTGTTTCTGTTAAGTCGCTTTTGGGTCCTCTTTCACCTGCATGACAGAAGGAACCGACCAAGGAATGGACCCAGCGACTTCAGACGCTCGTTACACTGCCGTCGAGATCCAAGGAGCCATGCTCGGCAGACACGAGCAGGAATTGTCTGCTGCTCGCCATGCCGTGGAGAACCTGGCCGCTCAGGTTTCCGACCTCTCTGGACAGTTCCAGAGTCTACGTCTCGTGCCACCTGTTACTTCCTGGCCTGCCGAGCCTCCAGAACCTAGGGTTAATAACCCACCTTGCTACTCCGGGCAGCCCACTGAGTGCCGCTCCTTTCTCACGCAGTGTGAGATTGTGTTCTCTCTCCAACCCAACACATACTCTAGA
>NW_025746102.1:5000-7500 GCF_021184085.1 Oncorhynchus gorbuscha
CTACAGTACACATCTACCGTACACATCTACAGTACACATCTACATCTACCGTACACATCTACAGTACACATCTACAGTACACATCTACCGTACACATCTACAGTACACATCTACAGTACACATCTACAGTACACATCTACTGTACACATCTACCGTACACATCTACAGTACACATCTACAGTACACATCTACAGTACACATCTACATCTACCGTACACATCTACAGTACACATCTACAGTACACATCTACAGTACACATCTACAGTACACATCTACCGTCCACATCTACAGTACACATCTACCATCCACATCTACCATACACATCTACCGTACACATCTACCGTACACATCTACAGTACACATCTACAGTACACATCTACATCTACACATCTACATCTACCATCCACATCTACTGTACACATCTGCATCTACCATCCACATCTACCGTACACATCCACATCTACCGTACACATCCACAGCATGACATCTACCGTACACATCTACAGTACACATCTACATCTACCATCCACATCTACTGTACACATCTACATCTACCATCCACATCTACTGTACACATCTACATCTACCATCCACATCTACCGTACACATCCACATCTACTGTACACATCTACATCTACCGTACACATCTACAGTACACATCTACCATCCACATCTACCATTAACATCTACCATCCACATCTACCGTACACATCTACCATACACATCTACAGTACACATCTACAGTACACATCTACAGTACACATCTACCGTACACATCTACCGTACACATCTACAGTACACATCTACATCTACCGTACACATCTACAGTACACATCTACATCTACCGCACACATCTACCGTACACATCTACATCTACAGTACACATCTACCGTACACATCTACTGTACACATCTACCGTACACATCTACAGTACACATCTACAGTACACATCTACCGTACACATCTACAGTACACATCTACCATCCACATCTACCGTACACATCTACAGTACACATCTACCGTACACATCTACCACCCACATCTACCGTACACATCTACCATCCACATCTACCGTACACATCTACAGTACACATCTACTGTACACATCTACAGTACACATCTACCATCCACATCTACCGTACACATCTACCATCCACATCTACCGTACACATCTACCATCCACATCTACCGTACACATCTACCATCCACATCTACCATCCACATCTACCGTACACATCTACCATTCACATCTACCGTACACATCTACAGTACACATCTACCATCCACATCTACCATCCACATCTACCGTACACATCTACCATACACATATACATACACATCTACCATACACATACACATCCACCATACACATCTACCGTACACATCTACCGTACACATCTACCATACGCATCTACCGTCCACATCTACCGTACACATCTACCATACACATCTACCGTCCACATCCACATCTACCACCCACATCTACCGTACATATCTACCATCTACCGTACACATCTACCATACACATCTACCATACACATCTACCGTACATATCTACCATCTACCATACACATCTACCGTCCACATCCACATCTACCATACACATCTACCGTACATATCTACCATCTACCGTACACATCTACATACACATCTACCATACACATATACCATACACATACACATCTACCATACACATCTACCATACACATCTACCATACACATCCACCATACACATCTACCATACACATCTACCGTACACATCTACCGTACACATCTACCATCTACCATACACATCTACCGTACACATCCACATCTACTGTACACATCTACCGTACACATCTACCGTCCACATCCACATCTACTGTACACATCTACCATACATATCTACCGTACACATCTACCATACACATATACATGCACATCTACCATACATATCTATCATACACATCCACATCTACCGTCCACATCTACCATACACATCTACCATACACATCTACATCTACCATCCAAATCTTCGTACTCATCTACCGTACACATCTACATCTACCGTACACGTCTACCGTACACATCTACATCTACCGTACACATCTACCATACACATCTACATCTACCATCCAAATCTACCGTCCACATCTACCGTACACATCTACCGTACACATCTACCATACACATACACATCCACCATACACATCTACCGTACACATCTACCATACGCATCTACCGTCCACATCTACCGTCCACATCCACATCTACCATACACATCTACCACCCACATCTACCGTACATATCTACCATCTACCGTACACATCTACCATACACATCTACCATACACATCTACCGTACATATCTACCATCTACCGTACACATCTACATACACATATACCATACACATATACCATACACATACACATCAACCATACACATCCACCATACACATCTACCATACACATCTACTGTACACATCTACCGTACACATCTACCGTCCACATCCACATCTACC
>NW_025746102.1:13245-58245 GCF_021184085.1 Oncorhynchus gorbuscha
AGTACAGAGATAGTACAGAGATAATACAGAGATAGTACAGAGATAGTGCAGAGATAGTACAGAGATAATACAGAGATAGTACAGAGATAGTACAGAGATAATACAGAGATAGTACAGAGATAATACAGAGATAATACAGAGATAGTACAGAGATAATAGAGAGATAGTAATACAGAGATAATACAGAGATAGTACAGAGATAGTGCAGAGATAGTACAGAGATAATACAGAGATAGTACAGAGATAATACAGAGATAATACAGAGATAGTACAGAGATAATACAGAGATAGTACAGAGATAATACAGAGATAGTACAGAGATAATACAGAGATAATACAGAGATAGTACAGAGATAATACAGAGATAGTACAGAGATAATACAGAGATAGTACAGAGATAGTACAGAGATAGTACAGAGATAGTGCAGAGATAATACAGAGATAGTACAGAGATAGTACAGAGATAATACAGAGATAGTACAGAGATAATGCAGCGATAATACAGAGATAGTACAGAGATAATACAGAGATAGTACAGAGATAGTACAGAGATAGTGCAGAGATAATACAGAGATAATACAGAGATAGTGCAGAGATAGTGCAGAGATAATACAGAGATAATACAGAGATAGTACAGAGATAGTACAGAGATAATACAGCGATAGTACAGAGATAATACAGAGATAGTACAGAGATAATACAGAGATAGTACAGAGATAGTACAGAGATAATACAGAGATAATACATTGATGTACGTAACCAAACCTTTTTCAAGTGTGTTAAGGTATGTAACCATGGTATTTTCTAGTGTGTTAAGGTATGTAATCATGGTATTTCCTAGTGTGTTAAGGTGTGTAACCATGGTATTTTCTAGTGTGTTAAGGTATGTAATCATGGTATTTTCTAGTGTGTTAAGGTATGTAACCATGGTATTTTCTAGTGTGTTAAGGTATGTAACCATGGTATTTTCTAGTGTGTTAAGGTGTGTAACCATGGTATTTTCTAGTGTGTTAAGGTGTGTAACCATGGTATTTTCTAGTGTGTTAAGGTATGTATGTAACCATGGTATTTTCTAGCGTGTTAAGGTATGTAACCATGGTATTTTCCTGTGTTAGCCTTGCAGGTTACGTGGAAGCCCTGGCCTGTCGTTGTGGGTTGGTGGGCCCTGATCTGAACCCCAAACAGGCTGACATGTGGCAGACCAGAGTTAGCACCCACAGTGTGAGTCTCTGTCGTATCTCTGAGAGGACGTACACACTGTCTCTGTCTCTCTGTCTCTCTGTCTCTCTGTCTCTCTCTCTCTCTCTCTCTCTCTCTCTCTCTCTCTCTCTCTCTCTCTCTCTCTCTCTCTCCCTCCCTCCCTCCCTCTCCCTCTCCCCCCCTCCCTCTCTGTCCCTGTCTCTCTGTCCCTGTCCATGTCTCTCTCTCTCTCTCTCTCACTCTCTCTCTGTCAGTCCTCTCTGTGTTGCTTACATAGTGGATCTGGTTGAATAGAGCACTAAATCAGTCAAAATATGTCCTACAGAATATGTCCTACAGAATATGCTTTTGGTTGTGCAGCCATTTCACTGAAGACAGTATTGTTTTGTGAATCTAGCAGTCAGGCTAATAAAAAATAAACATTCCTTCACAGAGTTTATTGGCCAAGAGTTGTGTGTAGGTTACGTACTGGTAGCTGGTATAGTATTAGTATTAGTATAGTATTAGTATTAGTGTTAGTATTCGTATTAGTATTAGTATAGTATTAGTGTTAGTATTAGTATTAGTATAGTATTAGTGCTAGTATTAGTATTAGTATAGTATTAGTGTTAGTATTCGTATTAGTATAGTATTAGTGTTAGTATTCGTATTAGTATAGTATTAGTATTAGTGTTAGTGTTGGTATTAGTATTAGTGTTAGTATTAGTATTAGTATAAGTATAGTGTTAGTATCAGTGTTAGTATTAGTATTAGTGCTAGTATTAGTATTAGTGTCAGTATTAGTGTTAGTATTAGTGTTAGTATTAGTAATAGTATAGTATTAGTATTAGTGCTAGTATTAGTATATTATTAGCGGTAGTATTAGTGTTAGTATTAGTAGTAGTATTAGTGTTAGTATTAGTATTAATGCTAGTATTAGTACAGTATTAGTATTAGTATAGTGTTAGTGTTAGTATTAGTATATTATTAGTATTAGTGTTAGTATTAGTATTAGCACTAGTGTTAGTATTAGTATAGTATTAGTATTGGTGTTAGTATCAGTGTTAGTATTAGTAGTAGTATAGTATTAGTGTTAGTATTAGTATAGTATTAGTGTTAGTATTAGCATTAGCACTGGTGTTAGTATTAGTATAGTATTAGTATTAGTATAGTATTAGTGTTAGTATTAGTGTTAGCATTAGTGTAAGTATTAGTGGTAGTATTAGTACTAGTGTTAGTATTAGTATAGTATTTGTGTTAGTATTAGTAGTAGCACTAGTGTTAGTATTAGTATAGTATTAGTATAGTATTAGTGTTAGTACTAGTATTAGTACTAGTATTAGTATAGTATTAGAATTAGTATAGTATCAGTATTAGTACTAGTATAGTACTAGTGTTAGTATTAGTATAGTATTAGTGTTAGTATTAGTATAGTATTGGTGCTAGTATTAGTAGTAGTATTAGTAGTAGTATAGTATTAGTAAAGTATTAGTATAGTATCAGTGTTAGTATTAGTATTAGTGTTAGTATTAGTATAGTATTAGTGTTAGTATTCGTGTTAGTATTAGTACTAGTATAATATTAGTGTTAGTATTAGTATTAGTACTAGTATAGTATTAGTATAGTATTAGTATAGTATTAGTGTTAGTATTAGTATAGTATTAGTATAGTATTAGTATAGCATTAGTATGGTATTAGTGTTAGTATTAGTATAGTATTAGTGTTAGTATTAGTATAGTATTAGTATAGTATTAGTATAGTATTAGTGTTAGTGTTAGTATTAGTATTAGTATAGTGTTAGTATTCGTATCAGTGTTAGTATTAGTATTAGTATAGTATTAGTATTAGTATAGTATTAGTATTAGTGTTGGTATTAGTATCAGTGTAGTATTAGTATTAGTATAGTATTAGTATAGTATTAGTATTAGTATTAGTGTTAGTATTTGTATAGTATTAGTATTAGTATAGTATTAGTATAGTATTAGTATTAGTATAGTATTAGTATAGTGTCAGTATTAGTATTAGTATAGTATTAGTAGAGTATTAGTATGGTGTTAGTATTAGTATCGTATTAGTATAGTATTAGTATCGTATTAGTATTAGTATTGTATTAGTATTAGTATAGTATTAGTATAGTATTAGTATCGTATTAGTATTAGTATTAGTATAGTAT
Source organism: Oncorhynchus gorbuscha (assembly GCF_021184085.1). NCBI lineage: Eukaryota > Metazoa > Chordata > Actinopteri > Salmoniformes > Salmonidae > Oncorhynchus > Oncorhynchus gorbuscha. The sequence goes on from NW_025746102.1 coordinate 16,598, forward strand.
TAGTATAGTATTAGTATAGTATTAGTATTAGTATAGTATTAGTATCGTATTAGTATTAGTATAGTATTAGTATCGTATTAGTATAGTATTAGTATAGTATTAGTATAGTATTAGTATTAGTATTAGTATAGTATTAGTATCGTATTAGTATTAGTATAGTATTAGTATTAGTATAGTATTAGTATTAGTATAGTATTAGTATCGTATTAGTATTAGTATAGTATTAGTATTAGTACTAGGCATCAGAGTAGTAATGGAACGTTGTTTTGTTTTGTCTTCAGGGTAAAGCCATCAGAGTAGTAATGGAACGTTGTTTTGTTTCGTCTTCAGGGTAAAGCCATCGGAGTAGTAATGGAACGTTGTTTTGTTTTGTCTTCAGGGTAAAGCCATCGGAGTTGCCATTGGCTGCATCTTAGGGATGTTCCCGCTACTCTTCTTCAAAGATGAGACGAAGAAGAAAGCAGTGGAAAGGGAGGGTAAAGATGGATCACTGACCTCCATCTCCACTGACAGCAGCAGCAGCAGCAATTGAGACAACTTGACAGAAAGACTTACCTTCTCGGGAAGAGAGAGAGAGAGAGAACTGGACTACCGCTACTTCACAACCCAAACTACTGCATAATGAATAACCTCAATCAAGCGTGACTACTGATGTCAATGTCTTAAATAGTTCCTACTGCAACGTTCAAACAGCAGTATGAAGAAAAACAACAACGGATGGATTTCTGGTGGACTCACTACACTCAATACACTCAATACAGTTCAATACACTCAATACACTCAATACACTCAATACACTCAATACACTCAATACACTCAATACAGTTCAATACACTCAATACACTCAATACACTCAATACAGTTCAATACACTCAATACAGTTCAATACACTCAATACACTCAATACACTCAATACACTCAATACACTCAATACAGTTCAATACACTCAATACAGTTCAATACACTCAATACAGTTCAATACACTCAATACACTCAATACACTCAATACACTCAATACAGTTCAATACACTCAATACAGTTCAATACACTCAATACAGTTCAATACACTCAATACACTCAATACACTCAATACACTCAATACAGTTCAATACACTCAATACAGTTCAATACACTCAATACAGTTCAATACACTCAATACAGTCAATACAGTTCAATACACTCAATACAGTTCAATACACTCAATACACTCAATACACTCAATACAGTTCAATACACTCAATACAGTTCAATACACTCAATACAGTTCAATACACTCAATACACTCAATACACTCAATACAGTTCAATACACTCAATACACTCAATACACTCAATACACTCAATACAGTTCAATACACTCAATACAGTTCAATACACTCACTACACTCAATACAGTTCAATACACTCAATACACTCAATACACTCAATACACTCAATACACTCAATACACTCAATACACTCAATACAGTTCAATACACTCAATACACTCAATACACTCAATACAGTTCAATACACTCAATACAGTTCAATACACTCAATACACTCAATACACTCAATACAGTTCAATACACTCAATACAGTTCAATACACTCAATACACTCAATACAGTTCAATACACTCACTACACTCAATACAGTTCAATACACTCAATACACTTCAATACACTCAATACACTCAATACACTCAATACACTCAATACACTCAATACAGTTCAATTCAGTTCAATTGAACTTTAATATCTCTCAACGGGGGGGGATATTCCTGCAACATCTGGTGTAAGTAATCAACATGCTGTGTGGCTGTTGTCTCTTTAGATTAAAGGACCGTGTGAGAAGAGGACAAGGCCAGCTGCTACAGCTAGATAACACATTTACAGAAACTATTCAGTCTTCAGTTAGTGGACTGAGGTTGGACCTTCCCTACTGGATTTCATTTGGGCGGCAGGTAGCCTAGTGGTTAGAGTGTAGAGGCGGCAGGTAGTCTAGTGGTTAGAGTGTAGAGGCTAGTGGTTAGAGTGTAGAGGCGGCAGGTAGTCTAGTGGTTAGAGTGTAGAGGCGGCAGGTAGTCTAGTGGTTAGAGTGTAGGACTAATAACCAAAAGGTTGCAAGATCAAATCCCCCGAGCTGACAAGGTATAAATCTGTCGTTCTGCCCCTGAACAAGGCAGTTCAACCCCACTGTTCCTAGGCCGTCATTGAAAATAAGAATTTTTTCTTAACTGCCTTGCCTGGTTAAATAAAAAATAAATACAATTCCACCTTACTTTCCACGAGAGCTGCACTACAGAGCTGAAACATGACACGCTTCTTCTAGCAGCTACTTCTAACGCTGACTTCAAGTCACCCACAAATCATTCTGTGGTGTTTGAGAGTTTCCATCTCTTTGTTTTGGAGGGCGTGGTGTTTGAGAGTATCCATCTCTTTGTTTTGGAGGATTTAGTGTTTGAGAGTTTCCATCTCTTTGTTTTGGAGGATTTGGTGTTTGAGAGTATCCATCCCTTTGTTTTGGAGGATTTAGTGTTTGAGAGTATCCATCTCTTTGTTTTGGAGGGCGTGGTGTTTGAGAGTATCCATCTCTTTGTTTTGGAGGATGTGGTGTTTGAGAGTATCCATCTCTTTGTTTTGGAGGATGTGGTGTTTGAGAGTATCCATCTCTTTGTTTTGGAGGATTTAGTGTTTGAGTTTGAGAGTATCCATCTCTTTGTTTTGGAGGATTTAGTGTTTGAGAGTATCCATCTCTTTGTTTTGGAGGATTTAGTGTTTGAGAGTATCCATCTCTTTGTTTTGGAGGATTTAGTGTTTGAGAGTATCCATCTCTTTGTTTTGGAGGGCGTGGTGTTTGAGAGTATCCATCTCTTTGTTTTGGAGGATGTGGTGTTTGAGAGTATCCATCTCTTTGTTTTGGAGGATGTGGTGTTTGAGAGTATCCATCTCTTTGTTTTGGAGGATTTAGTGTTTGAGTTTGAGAGTATCCATCTCTTTGTTTTGGAGGATTTATTGTTTGAGAGTATCCATCTCTTTGTTTTGGAGGATTTATTGTTTGAGTTTGAGAGTTTCCATCTCTTTGTTTTGGAGGATTTAGTGTTTGAGTTTGAGAGTTTCCATCTCTTTGTTTTGGAGGATTTATTGTTTGAGAGTATCCATCTCTTTGTTTTGGAGGATTTATTGTTTGAGAGTATCCATCGCTTTGTTTTGGAGGATGTGGTGTTTGAGAGTTTCCATCTCTTTGTTTTGGAGGATTTAGTGTTTGAGAGTATCCATCTCTTTGTTTTGGAGGATTTGGTGTTTGAGAGTATCCATCTCTTTGTTTTGGAGGATTTGGTGTTTGAGAGTTTCCATCTCTTTGTTTTGGAGGATTTAGTGTTTGAGAGTTTCCATCTCTTTGTTTTGGAGGATTTGGTGTTTGAGAGTTTCCATCTCTTTGTTTTGGAGGATTTAGTGTTTGAGAGTATCCATCTCTTTGTTTTGGAGGATTTGGTGTTTGAGAGTATCCATCTCTTTGTTTTGGAGGATGTGGTGTTTGAGTTTGAGAGTATCCATCTCTTTGTTTTGGAGGATTTAGTGTTTGAGAGTATCCATCTCTTTGTTTTGGAGGATTTAGTGTTTGAGTTTGAGAGTATCCATCTCTTCGTTTTGGAGGATTTGGTGTTTGAGAGTTTCCATCTCTTTGTTTTGGAGGATTTAGTGTTTGAGAGTTTCCATCTCTTTGTTTTGGAGGATTTAGTGTTTGAGTTTGAGAGTTTCCATCTCTTTGTTTTGGAGGATTTAGTGTTTGAGAGTATCCATCTCTTTGTTTTGGAGGATTTGGTGTTTGAGTTTGAGATGAGGAATTTGAGTAACTCTAGGGAGCCTGTGTAACTTGGGAGAGATTTATATTACTTGTCACTTGTAGATGTTTTGGGACAGTGTACCCCCCAGAGACCCCGTCTTCACTCAGTCAATGAGACCAGATTTGGAAGTCCCATGAGACTAGGGTTGTATGGATACCAGGGGTAAGGGGACCTAGACAACCAGGTGAGGGGAGTTCCTAACTAACCAATGAAGACCTAGACAACCAGGTGAGGAGGGGAGTTCCTAACTAACCAATGAAGACCTAGACAACCAGGTGAGGAGGGGTGTTCCTAACTAACCAATGAAGACCTAGACAACCAGGTGAGGAGGGGTGTTCCTAACTAACCAATGAAGACCTAGACAACCAGGTGAGGAGGGGAGTTCCTAACTAATCAGTGAAGACCTAGACAACCAGGTGAGGAGGGGTGTTCCTAACTAATCAATGACCTTACTCGATCAATCAAGTACAAACGAGGAGCAAAAACCCGCAGACACTCGGCCCATAGACATATAATGGAACGAGTCTGATACCTGTGGTAAAGGTGGACAGCTTTATTGAGTGCTGGGCACATAATCCTACCACCAGAGGGCGTTGTGGAGCCAACTCACCACAAGCATGACTGTCTGTGTGCATTATCCACATGAGTTGGCTATTGGTTGTGGAAACTCTCATCTTAACATGCATACGCCTGTAGTCTAGTCTCTTATCTGGATATTGAGCAGTATATGGAAAGCAAGCCTACTCACAGCATCTAGAACTCTGATGAGTAGCAGTACAGTCCCAGTAACCTCCACTACAGTCCCAGTAACCTCCACTACAGTCCCAGTAACCTCCACTACAGTCCCAGTAACCTCCACTACAGTCCCAGTAACCTCCACTACAGTCCCAGTAATCTCCACTAACAGTACAGTCCCAGTAACCTCCACTACAGTCCCAGTAACCTCCACTACAGTCCCAGTATTCTCCACTACAGTCCCAGTAACCTCCACTACAGTCCCAGTAACCTCCACTACAGTCCCAGTAACCTCCACTACAGTCCCAGTAATCTCCACTAACAGTACAGTCCCAGTAACCTCCACTACAGTCCCAGTAACCTCCACTACAGTCCCAGTAACCTCCACTACAGTCCCAGTAACCTCCACTACAGTCCCAGTAATCTCCACTAACAGTACAGTCCCAGTAACCTCCACTACAGTCCCAGTAACCTCCACTACAGTCCCAGTAACCTCCACTACAGTCCCAGTAACCTCCACTAACAGTACAGTCCCAGTAACCTCCACTGACAGTACAGTCCCAGTTATCTCCACTACAGTCCCAGTAACCTCCACTAACAGTACAGTCCCAGTAACCTCCACTGACAGTACAGTCCCAGTAATCTCCACTACAGTCCCAGTAACCTCCACTAACAGTACAGTCCCAGTAATCTCCACTACAGTCCCATTATTCTCCACTAACAGTACAGTCCCAGTAACCTCCACTACAGTCCCAGTAATCTCCACTATAGTCCCAGTAACCTCCACTACAGTCCCAGTAAGCTCCACTATAGTCCCAGTAACCTCCACTACAGTCCCAGTAACCTCCACTACAGTCCCAGTAATCTCCACTAACAGTACAGTCCCAGTAACCTCCACTACAGTCCCAGTTAGCTCCACTACAGTCCCAGTAATCTCCACTAACAGTACAGTCCCAGTAACCTCCACTACAGTCCCAGTAACCTCCACTACAGTCCCAGTAACCTCCACTACAGTCCCAGTATTCTCCACTACAGTCCCAGTAATCTCCACTACAGTCCCTGTAACCTCGACTACAGTCCCAGTAACCTCCACTAACAGTACAGTCCCAGTAACCTCCACTACAGTCCCAGTAACCTCCACTACAGTTCCTGTAACCTCCACTACAGTCCCAGTAACGTCCACTACAGTCCCAGTAACTTCCACTACAGTCCCAGTAACCTCCACTACAGTCCCAGTAACCTCCACTAACAGTACAGTCCCAATAACCTCCACTACAGTCCCAGTAACCTCCACTACAGTCCCAGTAATGTCCACTACAGTCCCAGTAACCTCCACTAACAGTCCCAGTAACCTCCACTACAGTCCCAGTAATCTCCACTAACAGTACAGTCCCAGTAACCTCCACTACAGTCCCAGTAACCTCCACTACAGTCCCAGTAACCTCCACTAACAGTACAGTCCCAGCAACCTCCACTGACAGTACAGTCCCAGTAACCTCCACTACAGTCCCAGTAACCTCCACTACAGTCCCAGTAACCTCCACTAACAGTACAGTCCCAGTAACCTCCACTGACAGTACAGTCCCAGTAATCTCCACTACAGTCCCAGTAACCTCCACTAACAGTACAGTCCCAGTAATCTCCACTACAGTCCCAGTAACCTCCACTAACAGTACAGTCCCAGTAACCTCCACTACAGTCCCATTATTCTCCACTAACAGTACAGTCCCAGTAACCTCCACTACAGTCCCAGTAATCTCCACTATAGTCCCAGTAACCTCCACTACAGTCCCAGTAAGCTCCACTATAGTCCCAGTAACCTCCACTACAGTCCCAGTAACCTCCACTACAGTCCCAGTAATCTCCACTAACAGTACAGTCCCAGTAACCTCCACTACAGTCCCAGTTAGCTCCACTACAGTCCCAGTAATCTCCACTAACAGTACAGTCCCAGTAACCTCCACTACAGTCCCAGTAACCTCCACTACAGTCCCAGTAACCTCCACTACAGTCCCAGTATTCTCCACTACAGTCCCAGTTATCTCCACTACAGTCCCTGTAACCTCGACTACAGTCCCAGTAACCTCCACTAACAGTACAGTCCCAGTAACCTCCACTACAGTCCCAGTAACCTCCACTACAGTTCCTGTAACCTCCACTACAGTCCCAGTAACGTCCACTACAGTCCCAGTAACCTCCACTACAGTCCCAGTAACCTCCACTACAGTCCCAGTAATCTCCACTAACAGTACAGTCCCAATAACCTCCACTACAGTCCCAGTAACCTCCACTACAGTCCCAGTAATGTCCACTACAGTCCCAGTAACCTCCACTAACAGTCCCAGTAACCTCCACTACAGTCCCAGTAATCTCCACTAACAGTACAGTCCCAGTAACCTCCACTACAGTCCCAGTAACCTCCACTACAGTCCCAGTAACCTCCACTACAGTCCCAGTAACCTCCACTAACAGTACAGTCCCAGTAACCTCCACTGACAGTACAGTCCCAGTAACCTCCACTACAGTCCCAGTAACCTCCACTACAGTCCCAGTAACCTCCACTAACAGTACAGTCCCAGTAACCTCCACTGACAGTACAGTCCCAGTAATCTCCACTACAGTCCCAGTAACCTCCACTAACAGTACAGTCCCAGTAACCTCCACTACAGTCCCATTATTCTCCACTAACAGTACAGTCCCAGTAACCTCCACTACAGTCCCAGTAATCTCCACTATAGTCCCAGTAACCTCCACTACAGTCCCAGTAAGCTCCACTATAGTCCCAGTAACCTCCACTACAGTCCCAGTAACCTCCACTACAGTCCCAGTAATCTCCACTAACAGTACAGTCCCAGTAACCTCCACTACAGTCCCAGTAACCTCCACTACAGTCCCAGTAATCTCCACTAACAGTACAGTCCCAGTAACCTCCACTACAGTCCCAGTAACCTCCACTACAGTCCCAGTAACGTCCACTACAGTCCCAGTATTCTCCACTACAGTCCCAGTAACCTCCACTACAGTCCCTGTAACCTCAACTAACAGTCCCAGTAACCTCCACTACAGTCCCAGTAATCTCCACTAACAGTACAGTCCCAGTAATCTCCACTACAGTCCCAGTAACCTCCACTACAGTCCCAGTAACCTCCACTAACAGTACAGTCCCAGTAACCTCCACTGACAGTACAGTCCCAGTAACCTCCACTACAGTCCCAGTAACCTCCACTAACAGTACAGTCCCAGTAACCTCCACTGACAGTACAGTCCCAGTAATCTCCACTACAGTCCCAGTAACCTCCACTAACAGTACAGTCCCAGTAATCTCCACTACAGTCCCAGTAACCTCCACTAACAGTACAGTCCCAGTAACCTCCACTACAGTCCCATTATTCTCCACTAACAGTACAGTCCCAGTAACCTCCACTACAGTCCCAGTAACCTCCACTATAGTCCCAGTAACCTCCACTACAGTCCCAGTAAGCTCCACTATAGTCCCAGTAACCTCCACTACAGTCCCAGTAACCTCCACTACAGTCCCAGTAATCTCCACTAACAGTACAGTCCCAGTAACCTCCACTACAGTCCCAGTAACCTCCACTACAGTCCCAGTAATCTCCACTAACAGTACAGTCCCAGTAACCTCCACTACAGTCCCAGTAACGTCCACTACAGTCCCAGTATTCTCCAGTCCCAGTAACCTCCACTACAGTCCCTGTAACCTCAACAGTCCCAGTAACCTCCACTACAGTCCCTGTACAGTCCCAGTAAACTAACAGTCCCAGTAACCTCCACTACAGTCCCAGTAACCTCCACTAACAGTACAGTCCCAGTAATCTCCACTACAGTCCCAGTAACCTCCACTAAGTCAGTCCCAGTAACCTCCACTAACAGTCAGTCCAGTTACCTCCACTAACAGTACAGTCCCAGTAACCTCCACTACAGTCCCAGTAACCTCCACTATAGTCCCAGTAACCTCCACTACAGTCCCAGTAAGCTCCACTATAGTCCCAGTAACCTCCACTACAGTCCCAGTAACCTCCACTACAGTCCCAGTAATCTCCACTAACAGTACAGTCCCAGTAACCTCCACTACAGTCCCAGTAACCTCCACTACAGTCCCAGTAATCTCCACTAACAGTACAGTCCCAGTAACCTCCACTACAGTCCCAGTAACCTCCACTAACAGTACAGTCCCAGTAACCTCCACTACAGTCCCAGTAACCTCCACTACAGTCCCAGTAACGTCCACTACAGTCCCAGTAACCTCCACTACAGTCCCAGTAACCTCCACTACAGTCCCAGTAACCTCCACTAACAGTACAGTCCCAGTAACCTCCACTACAGTCCCAGTAACCTCCACTACAGTCCCAGTAATGTCCACTACAGTCCCAGTAACCTCCACTAACAGTACAGGTTCATCATCTGCCTGCCTTTATATCTAGGGTTTTGTCCCAAATGGCACCCTTTTCCCTAAATAGTGCACTACTTTTCTCCAGAGCCCTATGGTGATTCATAGTGATGTCCCATTCATTCACACTGAGGTGCCCTTATCCTCTCTCTCTCTCTCTCTCTCTCTCTCTCTCTCTCTCTCTCTCTCTCTCTCTCTCTCTCTCTCTCTCTCTCCCCCTCCCTCTCTCTCTCTCTCTCTCTCTCTCTCTGTCTCTCTCTGTTTCTCTCTCTCTGTGTCTCTCTGTCTCTCTCTCTCTGTGTTTCTCTCTCTCTGTGTCTCTCTCTCTCTGCCCCCTTCTCTCTCTCCCCTCTCTGTTTCTCTCTCTCTGTGTGTTTCTCTCTCTCTGTTTCTCTCTCTCTCTGACAGCCTCCTTCAGTGATTATTAAAGCAGTTGTATTCTGAGACAGACCGTATACTACCTTTGGGAACAGATTGTTTTAGAGGTACTGAGAGAGAGAGAGGGAGGTAGAGAGAGAGACAGAGAGAAGGGGGAGAGGGAGAGAGAAGGGGGAGAGAGAGAGACAGAGGGAAGGGGGAGAGAGAGACAGAGGGAAGGGGGAGAGAGAGAGGGAGAGAGAGAGAGAGAGAGAAAAGGGGGAGAGAGAGAGAGGGACAGAGAGAAGGGGGAGAGAGAGGGAGGGAGAGAGAGAGACAGGGAGAAGGGGGAGAGAGAGAGAGAGAGAGAGAGAGAGAGAGACAGAGAGAGAGAGAGACCATGAGAAGGCCTACAATTTAGCCACAGAGGATCAATAGCTTTTTTTACAGCCTAGCTGTGTATTGTAGCCCAATAACAAGGAGTAGCCTACAGTCAGGAACGCGCGGCAAATCTGTCAGTGTAAAAAAACAGCACACAGACAACAACAGGCCTTTCTCAATATTTCAAATACAATCGAATACAATGGCTCCTGCTGAAAACACTCCGCTGTAAACTACCAACATATTAGATCTACTTCCAAATATTGTTTTACAAAAGAGAGAGAGAGAGAGAGAGAGAGAGAGAGAGAGAGAGAGAGAGAGAGAGAGAGAGAAGCCTTTGGCACGAGCACATCGACCATCCCCAGACAGTGAGCTGTGCATCATGGGAGGAGAGTCAGTGAAACTGGAAGGCATTATTAGGTCTGTCATTTCCTCCTCATATTGTAACCTACAACGTGTCTCCACACACCGAGGCCTGGACTAGTGATGGATTCAAGACAAAACGCTGTTTTTATTGATCTCAGATTCTCAGTTTGTCTGTGTCAAAGGATCCTGACGTTTCTATCATTTTGTGCTGTATTTAAAAAAGAAGATTCTGGCAAAGTCTCCAGTCGTGTAAATAGAGGTGTAATGTAATGTATTTATAAAAGGCCAACATTTCCCCCAGACCTCCCGGGCTACTAAAAATATTCCCCGTGTGTACAACGTGTGTAAGTGCCTCTACTCTAACTGCTCCATGCCACAACGCAAATGTAATGATACGCATTCAATGCTTTACTATAAAGGGGATTTCTCTCCTGCGTTCTGCTACCTCAGAACTCCCCAGGACACCCCCTCTAGCACTCACTTTTTGTTTTATTCTGGCGCCTCCCAATATACAAATTAAGCACTGGTCTGAAGATATAATTTTTTAAATAATAAAAAATATATATATATATATTTATGTGATTTTGAAGGAAAACTGTTAAGCACAAAGATCTCATTAGGAAGGAAGGAAGGAAGGAAGGAAGGAAGGAAGGAAGGAAGGAAGGAAGGAAGGAAGGAAGGAAGGAAGGAAGGAAGGAAGGAAGGAAGGAAGGAAGGAAGGAAAGCGTTGTACTTATCTTATCCCTTTGTGTTCAGTCATTCTTAATGAGTTTCAACTAAACAAAGGTCTGATTATCATTGTAGTTTCTGTAGAAGAAGACCAACTCAGTTGTTGAAACACTCTGATGTAGAACTGAGCATTTAAAATGTTGTTGTTTTTAAATTACATTTTTATATTGGCATGATTTGGATTTAATTTATTTTATACAGATTATATTCGATTCTACATAGCGATTGAAGGGTCTGTGTTAAGTAGGAAAAGGGTATTCAGTAAATTATTTATTTTGTTACGTTGTGAGGCAGATTGTCCCTGAAATGCTGAATATATTCTTTTTTTGCATGTATTGTAGAATGAAGAAGCTGCTCATGTCACACGGTCACAAACAACCTCCTCCATTTTGGACTTCCAGAATAGGAAAAACATCTGCTCCCATCATTCCAATGGAAATGCTCTGTTTTTTTTTTTTTTTGCTGGATAACTCGATAACGCCATAGCTGCATGCTAATCATGAAACTAATTCAGAATTTTAATTGTTAGGCTGAGTGAAATGTTGAACTTTTAGTACATCTGTAAATACAACAGTAGAGCACATAACAGCAGGTTTATTGGGGGACTATTTAGTGGCAATAAACATCTTCAAACTCCCTATTTGGTGTCATGACATGACTGTGCCTCTGTATTCTATACACACAACATGTCAACCTTTTTGTGTTGTTCAGACGAGTGATTTCCTCATTAGATGTGTCTGTTCTTACTCAATGTTCTACGTTTCATAACAGAAACACTGTTATCCTCCTTATTTTGGGAATGTTGACAACAATCAAATGTTTCATTTCTACAAACAATTCACCCAAAAACAGATTATTATTTGTTGTTGTTGTTGTTGTTGTTGTTGTTGTTGTTGTTGTACGTTTATGAACTTCACTAGCTTTACTGTAAAACCAGTCCTGGCTGAGTCCTGTAAAACCAGTCCTGGCTGAGCTTTACTGTAAAACCAGTCCTGGCTGAGCTTTACTGTAAAACCAGTCCTGGCTGAGCTTTACTGTAAAACCAGTCCTGGCAGAGCTTTACTGTAAAACCAGTCCTGGTTGAGTCCTGTAAAACCAGTCCTGGCTGAGCTTTACTGTAAAACCAGTCCTGGCTGAGCTTTACTGTAAAACCAGTCCTGGCTGAGCTTTACTGTAAAACCAGTCCTGGCTGAGTCCTGTAAAACCAGTCCTGGCTGAGTCCTGTAAAACCATTGTCCACGTTACACTCCAACACAGAACAACTGCACAGGTCCCAGGTCTCAGCCACGTTGCAACACAGACTGTCCAGGAGTTGAGGACACAGCCAGGACTCAGCCAGGACTCAGCCAAGACTCAGCCAGGACTCAGCCAAGACTCAGCCAGGACTCAGCCAGGACTCAGCCAAGACTCAGCCAGGACACAGCCAATACTCAGCCAGGACACAGCCAGGACTCAGCCAAGACTCAGCCAGGACACAGCCAGGACTCAGCCAGGACTCAGCCAGGACACAGCCAGGACTCAGCCAAGACACAGCCAGGACTCAGCCAGGACACAGCCAGGACTCAGCCAAGACACAGCCAGGACTCAGCCAAGACTCAGCCAGGACACAGCCAATACTCAGCCAGGACACAGCCAAGATGATGTGGTCTCAGCCATGATGTGCCAAGACTCTCTCTCTCTCTCAGCCATAAACTCTCTCTCAGGATACAGCCAAGACTCAGCCAGGACTCAGCCAGGACTTCAGCCAGTACACAGCCAAGACACAGCCAGGACTCAGCCAAGACTCAGCCAGGACACAGCCAAGACTCAGCCAGGACACAGCCAGGACTCAGCCAGCAAACTCAGCCAGGACACAGCCAGGACTCAGATCCAATGACTCAGCCAAGACTCAGCCAGGACACAGCCAGGCACCTGCACTGTGATAGCCAGGACCGTTAGCCAGGAGCATCAGAACAGGACACAGCCAGGACTCAGCCAGGAGATACTGCCAGGACTCAGCCAGATTTGGAACAAAGCCAAGACTTTAAACATCCAGGACACAGCCAAGACTGAAATGGAAGGAGTATCAGACCACTGACACAGCCAAGACTCAGCCAAGACTTTCAGCTCATACAAGGAGAAGACCAGAGATGCAGCCAAGACACAGCCAGATCACTCTGGATGAACTGCAGAGACTACAGCTGAGGTGGGAGACTCTGTCCACAACAATCAGTCTATAGCCAAACTGGCCAGGAAGAGTGGCAAGACACAAAGCCAGGACTCAGCCACCTGGACACACAAACATGCCAGAAGACTCAGCCAGATGAAAGCCAAAATGGAACTTTTTGCCAATGACGTTAGCCAGGACTCAGCCACACCATCCCCACTGTCAAACATGGTGGTGGCAGCATCATGGCTTGGGCCTGCTTTGCTTCAGCAGGGACAGGGAAGATGGTTAAAATTGATGGGAAGATGGAGCCAAATACAGGACCATTCTGGAAGAAAACCTGATGGACTCAAAAGCCAGGACTTCCAACAAGACAATGCCAAAACATAAAGCAAAATCTACAATGGAATGGTTCAAGACTAAACATATCCAGGTGTTACAATGGCCAGGACTCAGCCAGGACTCAGCCAAGACTGTGGAAAGAACTGAAAACCAGAGCTGGTGTCTCCATCCAACCTCACTGCAGTGCCTGGTGAGGGGAATGGGAAAAAATGTCATCTTGATGGAAAATGATGGTCATTCCCAAGTCTTACAGCTGTAATCGCAGCAAAAGGTACAAAGTATTAACTAAGGGGGCTGAATAATTTTGCACGCCCAATTTTTCAGTTTTGATTTGTTAAAAAAGTTTTAAATATCCAATAAATGTCGTTCCACTTCAATGATTGTGTCCCACTTGTTGTCGATTCTTCACAAAAAAATACAGTTTTAAATCTTTATGTTTGAAGCCTGAAATGTGGTAAAAGGTCGCAAAGTTCAAGGGGGCCGAATACTTTCGCAAGGCACTGTATATACAGTATTTATACACTGCTCCAAAACCACCATAAAAAAGCCAGACTACGGTTTGCAACTGCACATGGGGACAAAGATCATACTTTTTGGAGAAATGTCCTCTGGTCTGATGAAACAAAAATAGAACTGTTTGGCCATAATGACCATCGTTATGTTTGGAAGAAAAAGGGGGAGGCTTGCAAGCCGAAGAACACCATCCCAACCGTGAAGCATGGGGGTGGCAACATCATGTTGAGGGGGTGCTGCAGGAGGGACTGGTGCACATCACAAAATAGATGGCATCATGAGGTTGGAAAATTATTTGGATATATTGAAGCAACATCTCAAGACATCAGTCAGGAAGTTAAAGCTTAGTCGCAAATTGGTCTTCCAAATGGACATTGACCCCAAGCATCCTTCCAAAGTTGTGGCAAAATGGCTTAAGGACAACAAAGTCAAGGTATTGGAGTGGCCATCACAAAACCTTGACCTCAATCCTATAGAAAATTTGTGGGCAGAACTGAAAAAGCATGTGCGAGCAAGAAGGCCTATACAAACCTGACTCAGTTACATCAGCCCTGTCAGGACAAATGGGCCAAAATTCACCCAACTTATTGTGGGAAGCTTGTGGACGGCTACCCGAAATGTTTGACCCAAGTTAAACAATTTAAAGGCAATGCTACCAAATACTAATTGAGTGTATGTAAACTTCTGACACACTGAGAATGAATGAAAGAAATAAAAGCTGAAATAAATGGTTCTCTCTACTATTATTCTGACATTTCACATTCTTAAAATAAAGTGGTGATCCTAACTGACCTAAGACAGGGAATTTTTAATAGGATTAAATGTCAGGAATTGTGAAAAACTTGAGTTTAAATGTATTTGGCTAAGGTGTATGTAAACTTCCGACTTCAACTGTATATATATATATATATATATATATATATATATATATATATATATATATATATATATATATATATATAAATACCCTCTCTCTCTCTATACCCTCTCTCTCTATATATATACTCTCTATATATATACACCCTCTCTCTCTCTCTCTCTCTCTCTCTCTCTCTCTCTCTCTCTCTCTCTCTCTCTCTCTCTCTCACTCTCTCACTCTATTGAAAATAATATCTCCAGACAGTAAAACCCCTTTATGTGCCAGATGGATGCATCTCTCTGAATCCAGTGACATAGACTGCCGTCTGTACCCAGTCTGTGCCCAGTGGACTCTCAGCTTAAATTAGCCTGTGATGTCCACAGTGCTCCCTCATGACGACTACTCTGCATCAGAATCATTGACTGTGGCAGTCAAGCCACACACCTCTCTGAAGCTGGATACCTAAACCCTTCAGCCCCTTGCTCTGATGTCTTCATCCATCGCCCTTCAGCCCCTTGCTCTGATGTCTTCATCCATCTCTCTATCTCTCCCCTGCCCTTCAGCCCCTTGCTCGTCTTCATCCATCTCTCTGTCTCTCCACCGCCCTTCAGCCCCTTGCTCTGATGTCTTCATCCATCTCATCTCTCTCTCTCTCTCCACCTGCCCTTCAGCCCCTTGCTCTGATGTCTTCATCCATCCATCTCTCTCTGTCTCTCTCCGTCGCCCTTCAGCCCCTTGCTTGTCTTCATCCATCTCTCTCTGTCTCTCCACCTCCTTCAGCCCCTTGCTCTGATGTCTCATCCATCCATCTCTCTCTGTCTCTCCGTTGCCCTTCAGCCCCTTGCTTGTCTTCATCCATCTCTCTGTCTCTCCGTCGCCCTTCAGCCCCTTGCTCTGATGTCTCCATCCATCTCTCTCTGTCTCTCCGTCGCCCTTCAGCCCCTTGCTTGTCTTCATCCATCTCTCTCTGTCTCTCCCCGCCCTTCAGCCCCTTGCTTGTCTTCATCCATCTCTCTGTCTCTCTCCGTTGCCCTTCAGCCCCTTGCTCTGATGTCTCCATCCATCTCTCTCTCTCTCCCCTGCCCTTCAGCCCCTTGCTCGTTTTCATCCATCTCTCTGTCTCTCCGTCGCCCTTCAGCCCCTTGCTTGTCTTCATCCATCTCTCTGTCTCTCCGTCGCCCTTCAGCCCCTTGCTTGTCTTCATCCATCTCTCTCTGTCTCTCCACCGCCCTTCAGCCCCTTGCTCTGATGTCTTCTCCATCTGTCTCTCCGTTGCCCTTCAGCCCCTTGCTTGTCTTCATCCATCTCTCTCTGTCTCTCCACCGCCCTTCAGCCCCTTGCTCTGATGTCTTCATCCATCTCTCTCTATCTCTCCCCAGCCCTTCAGCCCCTTGCTTGTCTTCATCCATCTCTCTGTCTCTCCATCGCCCTTCAGCCCCTTGCTTGTCTTCATCCATCTCTCTCTGTCTCTCCGTCACCCTTCAGCCCCTTGCTTGTCTTCATCCATCTCTCTGTCTCTCCGTCGCCCTTCAGCCCCTTGCTTGTCTTCATCCATCTCTCTCTGTCTCTCCACCGCCCTTCAGCCCCTTGCTCTGATGTCTCCATCCATCTCTCTCTGTCTCTCCGTTGCCCTTCAGCCCCTTGCTCTTACGCCGTCCTATCATCCTCCATTCCTCTCTCCGTCTATCCCCATCCCTCTCTAATGTCTCAACGTTGTGTGCGTAGCCTAGCCGTTGCCCTGCCGGTTGCTATGACCAATAAGTGTGATAAACGAAACCTGTTGAAATCCACGCTTGCCCTTTATGAGAGTGAATGCATTAACATTTGGAGAGGTTATCAGACAGATTGAGCCTGATAGTTTCCAGCACCCCCCTGCTGTGAGAGGAGGCTGCCTGTGCTGTGCAAGGTAATGACGTTGGATTGGAGGACACATTTCCTGTTCCGTTGAACAGATGAGAGTCAGATGGAACCAGTGTTCCCTCTGCCTCTCTATGTGGTCTAAGGAGTCATGTCCAGATATAATGGGAAGAAAACCAGACATCAAATCAATGTATTATAGCACCCATCGGACTGAATTATGACTGTTTCCTGTCCTGTCATACATCAGGAAATACAGATTTAATAATCATTATGACTGTTTCCTGTCCTGTCATACATCAGGAAATACAGATTTATAATCATTATGACTGTTTCCTGTCCTGTCATACATCAGGAAATACAGATTTAATAATCATTATGACTGTTTCCTGTCCTGTCATACATCAGGAAATACAGATTTATAATCATTATGACTGTTTCCTGTCCTGTCATACATCAGGAAATACAGATTTATAATCATTATGACTGTTTCCTCCTGTCCTGTCAGATTTAATAATCATTATGACTGTTTCATCAGGAAATACAGATTTATAATCATTATGACTGTTTCCTGTCATACATCAGGAAATACAGATTTATAATCATTATGACTGTTTCCTGTACTGTCATACATCAGGAAATACAGATTTATAATCATTATGACTGTTTCCTGTCCTGTCATACATCAGGAAATACAGATTTATAATCATTATGACTGTTTCCTGTGCTGTCATACATCAGGAAATACAGATTTATAATCATTATGACTGTTTCCTGTCCTGTCATACATCAGGAAATACAGATTTATAATCATTATGACTGTTTCCTGTCCTGAGTGATTTTCATCTTCTCACCCTCTGCCTGAAGATAAGGGTTTCTGACGTGACAGCAGAATGTGAACTGAGACACCTCCCCCTCCCCTCCCACCTCCCCCTCCCCTCCCACCTCTCCCCTCTCTCCCACCTCTCCCCTCTCTCCCCTTCTTGAATCCCAAGAAATCAAATCAAATGTATTTATAAAGCCCTTCGTACATCAGCTGATATCTCAAAGTGCTGTACGGAAACCCAGCCTAAAACCCCAAACAGCAAGCAATGCAGGTGTAGAAGCACGGTGGCTGGGAAAAACTCCCTAGAAAGGCCAGAACCTAGGAAGAAACCTAGAGAGGAACCAGGGGGGTCTTTGGGGACGGGGAAGAAGCATCTGTTATCTGCTGTCTAACATTACTAATGAGGAAATCCATCCATCTTCTTCCAATATCATGTGTTCTTAAGCGTTTCGAGATTAGTACAGTGACAAGGATGGGACAAACTTCCATTTCATTATCATAGTGGCAGACCGTGCAACCGTCCAAGATGGTTCTGATCCATTGATGTCAGACGTTGTCTTATACAGTAATTAGCAAGCTGTTGTCTGTGTACCGCTACAGAGTCTAATGAATTTAAAATAAACAGTCTAGAAACCTTGGCAGGACAGAGAGAGAGAGAGGTTTTCAATGAAGACAACTTTGATAAATAAACTGCAAAAAAAAAAAAGGTAAATTAAAACATTTGCTCAAGCTTTCGTTTTACACGACACAGGGACTTCTGCATATTTCCCAAATGTCATCCTATATAGTGCACTACTGTCGACCCCTATTCCCTATGAGCCCTGGTCAAACGTAGTGCTCCAACCAGGGAATAGGGGACCGTTTGAGACACAGCCTCAGTTTAGAACCATTCCAACCAACACCCTTTTAGAATGGGACGATAATGAATACTGTTGGCTGCAACCGCAGAAGTTATTGGCTCTTAATTGTGTCCCTAATGACTCATTAATTCTCATACTTTCGATTCATTTTAACTCTCAATTCGTCTTAATGAACTGGAGTTCATTATTCAGTGACAAATGGAACAGCTGCTCCTTCCATGACGGACTGACCAGGTGAATCCAGGTGAAAGATATGATCCCTTATTGATGTCACTATGTTTAATCCACTTCAATCAGTGGAGATGAAGGGGAGGAGACGGGTTAAAGAAGGATTTTTAAGCCTTGAGACAATTGACCCATCAAATCAAATCAAATTAAATGTTATTGGTCACATACACGTGTTTAGCAGATGTTAATGCGAGTGTACA
The DNA here is from genome assembly GCF_021184085.1 of Oncorhynchus gorbuscha. Taxonomy (NCBI): domain Eukaryota; kingdom Metazoa; phylum Chordata; class Actinopteri; order Salmoniformes; family Salmonidae; genus Oncorhynchus; species Oncorhynchus gorbuscha. Next base: position 35,232 of record NW_025746102.1, read on the forward strand.
GTTCTAGTTCCAACAGTGCAGTAATATCTAACAGGAAACCTTGTGTATGTGTGCCATTCAGGGGGAGAATGGCCAAGACAAAATATTTAGGGTCCTTTGAACGGGGTATGGTAGTAGGTGTTACAATATAACTCTGGTACTACAGTATAACTCTGGTACTACAGTAGAGCTCTGGTACTACAGTATAACTACAGTATAACTCTGGTACTACAGTATAGCTCTGGTACTACAGTATAACTACAGTATAACTCTGGTACTACAGTATAACTCTGGTACTACAGTATAACTACAGTATAACTCTGGTACTACAGTATAACTACAGTATAACTCTGGTACTACAGTATAACTCTGGTACTACAGTATAACTACAGTATAACTCTGGTACTACAGTATAACTACAGTGTAACTCTGGTACTACAGTATAACTCTGGTACTACAGTATATCTACAGTATAACTCTGGTACTACAGTATAACTACAGTATAACTCTGGTACTACAGTATAACTACAGTGTAACTCTGGTACTACAGTATAACTCTGGTACTACAGTATATCTACAGTATAACTCTGGTACTACAGTATAACTACAGTATAACTCTGGTACTACAGTATATCTACAGTATAACTCTGGTACTACAGTATAACTACAGTATAACTCTGGTACTACAGTATAACTACAGTATAACTCTGGTACTACAGTATAACTCTGGTACTACAGTATAACTACAGTATAACTCTGGTACTACAGTATAACTACAGTGTAACTCTGGTACTACAGTATAACTCTGGTACTACAATATAACTACAGTATAACTCTGGTACTACAGTATAACTACAGTATAACTCTGGTACTACAGTATAACTACAGTGTAACTCTGGTACTACAGTATAACTCTGGTACTACAGTATAACTCTGGTACTACAGTATAACTCTGGTACTACAGTATAACTCTGGTACTACAATATAACTACAGTATAACTCTGGTACTACAGTATAACTACAGTATAACTCTGGTACTACAGTATAACTACAGTATAACTCTGGTACTACAGTATAACTCTGGTACTACAGTATAACTACAGTATAACTCTGGTACTACAGTATAACTACAGTATAACTCTGGTACTACAGTATAACTACAGTATAACAGCACTGTACTGTGACCAGTTAGGAAATGAAATGATCTCCCCCTCTCTGAATCCAGTCACCTTCATATGACAAGTAATGCGTCCCCAATCGGCAACACATTATTCTATATAGTGTCAACAAAGATTTTTCTAGGAAGAAAGATTCCACACATTAACACAAAATGATTGAATGAACATTTGAATAAAAATATTCATCACTCAACTTGTATAATGAACTGTCTGATATATACACAGTCCTCCTCTTTCCAACATAGGAATTCATTCACACTATTTCAGAACAGGAATAGACAGTTCCCAGATTGATGTTTCTCTCATTCTACCGAGGCCCACAGCCAATCAACGTAGTCTTTCTCTGGCCCTGTTTATACCCGGTTCCTGATGTTGTCCACCTTCTGATTGTGCCCACATCATTTTTAGAGACGTGTCGACGATTCAAAGACTCATTGTGATCTGATTGTGATCAGATTTTAAACAAGTGTTAAACAAGATCAGGTCAAGATCAAGACAAAAGGACGCATGTTAGAGGCAGGTATAAACGAGGCTTCTGTCTGCTCAATACGGTGGAAGAACTGGGGAGTTTGATTTACAATGTGAGCCACTGAAGCAATCAGAAATGAAGAAGGTCCACCGTGACCCTGTTTTTAATTCATTCATTAATAATAAAATATTGTTTTTTTTATGGAGTTTAATGGAGTTATTAGTTCACAGCCTCAAGACCTATCCCTCCCGGTGCAGTAGGTAGGTTTTACTTGCTATATTGTATTTTACTTTGCCACCATGGCCTTTTTTTGCCTTTACCTCCCTTCTCACCTCATTTAGAGGTTAGAGTGTAGGGACGGCAGGTAGCTTAGAGGTTAGAGTGGAGGGACTGCAGGCAGCTTAGAGGTTAGAGTGTAGGGACGGCAGGTAGCTTAGAGGTTAGAGTGGAGGGACGGCAGGTAGCTTAGAGGTTAGAGTGGAGGGAGGGGTAGCTTAGAGGTTAGAGTGTAGGGACGGCAGGTAGCTTAGAGGTTAGAGTGTAGGGACGGCAGGTAGCCTGTAGGGACGGTAGCCTAGAGGTTAGAGTGTAGGGACGGCAGGTAGCCTAGTGGTTAGAGTGTAGGGACGGCAGGTAGTCTAGTGGTTAGAGTGTAGGGGAGGCAGGTAGCCTAGTGGTTAGAGTGGAGGGACGGCAGGTAGCCTAGAGGTTAGAGTGGAGGGACGGCAGGTAGCCTAGAGGTTAGAGTGGAGGGACGGCAGGTAGCTTAGAGGTTAGAGTGGAGGGACTGCAGGTAGCTTAGAGGTTAGAGTGGAGGGACGGCAGGTAGCTTAGAGGTTAGAGTGGAGGGACTGCAGGTAGCTTAGAGGTTAGAGTGTAGGGACGGCAGGTAGCTTAGAGGTTAGAGTGTAGGGACTGCAGGTAGCTTAGAGGTTAGAGTGTAGGGACGGCAGGTAGCCTAGAGGTTAGAGTGGAGGGACGGCAGGTAGCTTAGAGGTTAGAGTGGAGGGACGGCAGGTAGCTTAGAGGTTAGAGTGGAGGGACGGCAGGTAGCTTAGAGGTTAGAGTGGAGGGACGGCAGGTAGCTTAGAGGTTAGAGTGTAGGGACGGCAGGTAGCTTAGAGGTTAGAGTGGAGGGACTGCAGGCAGCTTAGAGGTTAGAGTGTAGGGACGGCAGGTAGCTTAGAGGTTAGAGTGGAGGGACGGCAGGTAGCTTAGAGGTTAGAGTGGAGGGACTGCAGGCAGCTTAGAGGTTAGAGTGTAGGGACGGCAGGTAGCTTAGAGGTTAGAGTGGAGGGACTGCAGGTAGCTTAGAGGTTAGAGTGTAGGGACGGCAGGTAGCTTAGAGGTTAGAGTGTAGGGACGGCAGGTAGCTTAGAGGTTAGAGTGGAGGGACTGCAGGTAGCTTAGAGGTTAGAGTGTAGGGACGGCAGGTAGCTTAGAGGTTAGAGTGGAGGGACTGCAGGTAGCTTAGAGGTTAGAGTGTAGGGACGGCAGGTAGCTTAGAGGTTAGAGTGTAGGGACGGCAGGTAGCTTAGAGGTTAGAGTGGAGGGACTGCAGGTAGCTTAGAGGTTAGAGTGTAGGGACGGCAGGTAGCTTAGAGGTTAGAGTGTAGGGACGGCAGGTAGCTTAGAGGTTAGAGTGTAGGGACGGCAGGTAGCTTAGAGGTTAGAGTGTAGGGACGGCAGGTAGCTTAGAGGTTAGAGTGTAGGGACGGCAGGTAGCTTAGAGGTTAGAGTGGAGGGACTGCAGGTAGCTTAGAGGTTAGAGTGTAGGGACGGCAGGTAGCTTAGAGGTTAGAGTGTAGGGACGGCAGGTAGCTTAGAGGTTAGAGTGTAGGGACGGCAGGTAGCTTAGAGGTTAGAGTGTAGGGACGGCAGGTAGCTTAGAGGTTAGAGTGGAGGGGCAGCAGGTAGCTTAGAGGTTAGAGTGGAGGGACGGCAGGTAGCTTAGAGGTTAGAGTGGAGGGGCAGCAGGTAGCTTAGATGTTAGAGTGGAGGGACGGCAGGTAGCTTAGATGTTAGAGTGGAGGGACGGCAGGTAGCCTAGTGGTTAGAGTGGAGGGACGGCAGGTAGCCTAGAGGTTAGAGTGTAGGGACGGCAGGTAGCTTAGAGGTTAGAGTGTAGGGACAGCAGGTAGCTTAGAGGTTAGAGTGTAGGGACGGCAGGTAGCTTAGAGGTTAGAGTGTAGGGACGGCAGGTAGCTTAGAGGTTAGAGTGTAGGGACGGCAGGTAGCTTAGAGGTTAGAGTGGAGGGACGGCAGGTAGCTTAGAGGTTAGAGTGGAGGGGCAGCAGGTAGCCTAGATGTTAGAGTGGAGGGACGGCAGGTAGCCTAGAGGTTAGAGTGGAGGGACGGCAGGTAGCCTAGAGGTTAGAGTGTAGGGACGGCAGGTAGCTTAGAGGTTAGAGTGGAGGGACGGCAGGTAGCCTAGAGGTTAGAGTGGAGGGACGGCAGGTAGCCTAGAGGTTAGAGTGGAGGGACGGCAGGTAGCCTAGAGGTTAGAGTGTAGGGACGGCAGGTAGCCTAGTGGTTAGAGTGTAGGGGCGACAGGTAGCCTAGAGGTTAGAGTGGAGGGACGGCAGGTAGCCTAGAGGTTAGAGTGTAGGGACGGCAGGTAGCCTAGTGGTTAGAGTGTAGGGGCGACAGGTAGCCTAGAGGTTAGAGTGTTGGACTAGGAACCAAAAAATTGCAAGGTCAAATCCCTGAGCTGACAAGGTAAAAATCTGTCATTATGAACCCTGAACAAGGCAGTTAACCCACTGTTCCCCAGTAGGCCGTCATTGTGAATGAGAATTTGTTCTTAATAACTGACTTACCGAGTTACATAAATGTTAAATCATCCAGATACCACCAGATCTCTTTCCTGTCATGTTGCAAGAGTTCCAAGCTATTTCAGTCTGTTCCAGTTAAACAAACAGCAAACTTGTCTTTCATGTCAATGTGACATTGGTCATGATGACGTTTATTTTTTGAGGGAGGAAATAAGGTCAAAAGAACTGCACTTACAGGGTAAAGTCTGTCAACATATTTTGCTTCATATTAATCCGATGCTCCACGGTGAAGACCGTGTGTATCAACCCAGAAGCCATGTCTGTTTTCCAAATGGCACCCTATTCCCTATGAAGTGCCCTACTGTTGATCAGGGCTCACAAGGCTTCTTGTCAAAAGTAGTGCACTACCAGATCTGAGATCTAATTTTAAGACCCATGGGGGGGGAGACTGAGGCATCTTCACAGACCGTGAGAGGAGGGGGGGCTGAGGCATCTTCACAGACCGTGAGAGGAGGGGGGGGGACTGGGCATCTTCACAGACCGTGAGAGGGGGGGGGGCTGAGGCATCTTCACAGACCGTGAGAGGATGGGGGGGGGAGGCATCTTCACAGACAGTGAGAGGAGGGGGGGGGGGGGCATCTTCACAGACCGTGAGAGGAGGGAGGGGGGGAGGGACCGTGAGAGGAGGGAGGGGGGCTGAGGCATCTTCACAGACCGTGAGAGGAGGGAGGGGGACTGGAGGGGGGGACTGAGGCATCTTCACAGACTGTGAGAGGAGGGAGGGGGAGGGGGACTGAGGCATCTTCACAGACCGTGAGAGGAGGGAGGGGAGGGGACTGAGGCATCTTCACAGACTGTGAGAGGAGGGAGGGGGAGGGGGACTGAGGCATTTTCACAGACTGTGAGAGGAGGGAGGGGAGGGGACTGAGGCATCTTCACAGACTATGAGAGGAGGTAGGGGGAGGGGAGGGGACTGAGGCATCTTCACAGACTGTGAGAGGAGGGAGGGGGAGGGGAGGGGACTGAGGCATCTTCACAGACTGTGAGAGGAGGGAGGGGGGGGGGTGAAGGATTAAAGATGATGAATGAACCAGTGAAATGAAACTGATCTTCACTCAGCAGGTTTGACGAGGAGAATCTCTGGCCAGGGGCCACTTACTGTAACGAAGGCTTGTGTCCCAAATGGCAACCTACAGTGCACTACTGGTCCTGGTCAAAACATATTGGATGAGGAACAGGGTCAAATTTGGGACGTGGATGTAATGTCTCTCCACATTGTCCAAGGGGGGCTGGTTAGACCCAGGAAAGAAGGAGATGCTCCTCTCTCATCTCTCCCTGTCTAGACCCAGGGAAGAAGATGCTCCTCTCTCATCTCTCCCTGTCTAGACCCAGGGAAGGAGGAGATGCTCGTCTCTCCCTGTCTAGACACAGGGAAGAAGGAGATGCTCGTCTCTCCCTGTCTAGACACAGGGAAGGAGGAGATGCTCGTCTCTCCCTGTCTAGACCCAGGGAAGGAGGAGATGCTCGTCTCTCCCTGTCTAGACCCAGGGAAGGAGATGCTCGTCTCTCCCTGTCTAGACCAGGGAAGGAGGGAGGAATTACATTTAGTGCTGTGGCATTAAAGATCTGGTGAGATAGGACATTTATTGTTTATTGTTGAAAGTTTAGCAGGTTTTTAAGCAACTTCAGAGATACAGCAATTTGTTATGTGGGGTGTTCCATTTGTACTCTTGATTACTAATGGAACAATATGTTATGTGGGATGTTCCATTTGTACTCTTGATTACTAAGGGAACAATATGTTATGTGGGATGTTCCATTTGTACTCTTGATTACTAAGGGAACAATATGTTATGTGGGATGTTCCATTTGTACTCTTGATTACTAAGGGAACAATATGTTATGTGGGATGTTCCATTTGTACTCTTGATTACTAAGGGAACAATATGTTATGTGGGATGTTCCATTTGTACTCTTGATTACTAAGGGAACAATATGTTATGTGGGATGTTCCATTTGTACTCTTGATTACCAATGGAACAATATGTTATGTGGGGTGTCCAGTCTCCTTTTCACCTCATTTAACACCTGGTTTCCGTAAAACAAAAGGCACATCTCAACAGGTGGTCCATGTAAGTCATGACATGGTACAGGGGGGGCAGATTTGGAGACAGATGGCAGTAATTCCAAAGACAGTTTCACGTTTTAATGTCACGTGCACAAGGACAGTGAAATGCTTTTCTTGCAAACTCTCAACAACAAAAAACAAACAATGCAGTAATCCATATCAATGTGGTACTTAAATAACAAGGTAGAACAAAAACACAGGAGATATAAACATAAGAAATAAGACCATGAGAAGTTAGCTACTGTAGATACAGGGTCAGTTCCAGTATCATAATAACGGTGTGCAGGGATACTGGAGGTAGATCTGTACAGTGCTGCTTTCAGAAAGTAGTCACCCCCCCGAGACTTATCCCATATGTTGTTTGGTTACTGCCTGAATTCAAAATGAAAATAAATAAATAAATTATCTCACTCATCTACACACAATACCCCATAATGACAAAGGGAAAACATGTTTTTAGGTAGACATTTTTGCAAATATATTGAACATGAAACCAGGTTTTCCTCTAGGATTTTGCCTGTGCTTAACTCCATTTCATTTATTTTTTATTCCTGTTAAACTCCCTAATCCTTAATGATGACAAGCATACTCATAACATGATGCAGCCCCCACTATGCTTGAAAATATGGTGGTGTACTCAGTAATGAGTTGTATTGGATTTACCCCCATACCCCTGAACCAGCCCTGTCTCCCCTTCCCCATACCCCTGAACCAGCCCTGTCTCCCCATCCCCATCCCCCTGAACCAGCCCTGTCTCCCCCTCCCCATACCCCTGAACCAGCCCTGTCTCCCCATACCCCTGAACCAGTCCTGTCTCCCCATCCCCATACCCCTGAACCAGCCCTGTCTCCCCATCCCCATACCCCTGAACCAGCCCTGTCTCCCCATCCCCATACCCCTGAACCAGCCCTGTCTCCCCATCCCCCTGAACCCCTGAACCAGCCCTGTCTCCCCATACCCCTGAACCAGCCCTGTCTCCCCATACCCCTGAACCAGCCCTGTCTCCCCATACCCCTGAACCAGTCCTGTCTCCCCATACCCCTGAACCAGTCCTGTCTCCCCATACCCCTGAACCAGCCCTGTCTCCCCATCCCCATACCCCTGAACCAGCCCTGTCTCCCATCCTCATACCCCTGAACCAGCCCTGTCTCCCATCCTCATATCCCTGAACCAGCCCTGTCTCCCCATCCCCATACCCCTGAACCAGCCCTGTCTCCCCCTCCCCCTCCCCATACCCCTGAACCAGCCCTGTCTCCCCCTCCCCCCCCCCATACCCCTGAACCAGCCCTGTCTCCCCCTCCCCCTCCTCATACCCCTGAACCAGCCCTGTCTCCCCCTCCCCATACCCCTGAACCAGCCCTGTCTCCCCATCCTCATACCCCTGAACCAGCCCTGTCTCCCATCCCCCTGAACCAGCCCTGTCTCCCATCCCCCTGAACCAGCCCTGTCTCCCCATCCTCATACCCCTGAACCAGCCCTGTCTCCCATCCTCATATCCCTGAACCAGCCCTGTCTCCCCATCCTCATACCCCTGAACCAGCCCTGTCTCCCCATCCCCATACCCCTGAACCAGCCCTGTCTCCCCATCCTCATACCCCTGAACCAGCCCTGTCTCCCCATCCTCATACCCCTGAACCAGCCCTGTCTCCCCATCCTCATACCCCTGAACCAGCCCTGTCTCCCCATCCTCATACCCCTGAACCAGCCCTGTCTCCCCATCCTCATACCCCTGAACCAGCCCTGTCTCCCATCCTCATACCCCTGAACCAGCCCTGTCTCCCCATCCTCATACCCCTGAACCAGCCCTGTCTCCCATCCCCATACCCCTGAACCAGCCCAACTCCCATCCTCATACCCCTGAACCAGCCCTGTCTCCCGTCCTCATACCCCTGAACCAGCCCTACTCCCAACTGAAGGAGGTGAGCAGCATTGTGTTGAATGACATGTCAGTTGGCATAATTGCAGGTACTGCAATGCATTGTGGACAGGAATGTGATTTTCCAGTCAGGAAAAATCTCACTTGACACAGAAGGCTGCCAATATCAGAGTCTTAAAGGAAGAGATGCAGGCTTTTGGAGATGGATGAGAGTCTTTCCTGTCGGAGGCAACACTGATTGCTACGCAAAAGGATGTTGAACCTCAATTTAGCAAGGAACACAGCCGCCAGAGGAAGAGATTCCATGATGAGATCTCCCAAGAGGAGACGGCTCAGGACAGTGCAGCAACGGTGTTTTCAGAACACAGTGTTTTTTACTGCTATGGACGACATCATAAGTGACCTGGACACTAGGTTCCAGAACACAGTGTTTTATACTGCTATGGATGACATCATAAGTGACTTGGACACTAGGTTCCAGAACACAGTGTTTTTACTGCTATGGATGACATCATAAGTGACCTGGACACTAGGTTCCAGAACACAGTGTTTTTACTGCTATGGACGACATCATAAGTGACCTGGACACTAGGTTCCAGAACACAGTGTTTTTACTGCTATGGATGACATCATAAGTGACCTGGACACTAGGTTCCAGAACACAGTGTTTTTACTGCTATGGACGACATCATAAGTGACCTGGACACTAGGTTCCAGAACACAGTGTTTTTACTATGCTATGGCGACATCATAAGTACCTGGACACTAGGTTCCAGAACACAGTGTTTTTACTGCTATGGACGACATCATAAGTAACCTGGACACTAGGTTCCAGAACACAGTGTTTTTACTGCTATGGACGACATCATAAGTGACCTGGACACTAGGTTCCAGAACACAGTGTTTTTACTGCTATGGATGACATCATAAGTGACCTGGACACTAGATTCCACACCACTGCAAAAAATTGTAGAATAATTTTCTGCTGTTAAAAAAGTTGGTCATATTAGTGAGGATAAAATCCCTTCTGTGTGCCAACCACTGATCATGAAGTATTCTAGAGATCTTACACCTGTTTCAAAATTAAGTAAGACGCCTGAACACTGTATATGCTGCTCCCCTCCTAACCTGTCCCCTCTTGGTCTCCTGACACCTGGACACTGTATATGCTGCTCCCCTCCTAACCTGTCCCCTCTTGGTCTCCTGGACACTGTATATGCTGCTCCCCTCCTAACCTGTCCCCTCTTGGTCTCCTGGACACTGTATATACTGCTCCCCTCCTAACCTGTCCCCTCTTGGTCTCCTGGACACTGTATATGCTGCTCCCCTCCTAACCTGTCCCCTCTTGGTCTCCTGAACACTGTATATGCTGCTACTCTCCCTCCTAACCTGTCCCCTCTTGGTCTCCTGACACCTGGACACTGTATATGCTGCTCCCCTCCTAACCTGTCCCCTCTTGGTCTCCTGAACACTGTATATACTGCTACTCTCCCCTCCTAACCTGTCCCCTCTTGGTCTCCTGACACCTGGACACTGTATATGCTGCTCCCCTCCTAACCTGTCCCCTCTTGGTCTCCTGAACACTGTATATGCTGCTCCCCTCCTAACCTGTCCCCTCTTGGTCTCCTGAACACTGTATATACTGCTCCCCTCCTAACCTGTCCCCTCTTGGTCTCCTGACACCTGAACACTGTATATACTGCTCCCCTCCTAACCTGTCCCCTCTTGGTCTCCTGAACACTGTATATGCTGCTACTCTCCCCTCCTAACCTGTCCCCTCTTGGTCTCCTGAACACTGTATATGCTGCTCCCCTCCTAACCTGTCCCCTCTTGGTCTCCTGACACCTGGACACTGTATATGCTGCTCCCCTCCTAACCTGTCCCCTCTTGGTCTCCTGAACACTGTATATGCTGCTACTCTCCCCTCCTAACCTGTCCCCTCTTGGTCTCCTGGACACTGTATATGCTGCTACTCTCCCCTCCTAACCTGTCCCCTCTTGGTCTCCTGAACACTGTATATGCTGCTACTCTCCCCTCCTAACTTGTCCCCTCTTGGTCTCCTGGACACTGTATATGCTGCTCCCCTCCTAACCTGACCCCTCTTGGTCACCTGGACACTGTATATGCTGCTAACCTGTCCCCTCTTGGTCTCCTGAACACTGTATATACTGCTCCCCTCCTAACCTGTCCCCTCTTGGTCTCCTGAACACTGTATATGCTGCTACTCTCCCCTCCTAACCTGTCCCCTCTTGGTCTCCTGAACACTGTATATACTGCTCCCCTCCTAACCTGTCCCCTCTTGGTCTCCTGGACACTGTATATGCTGCTACTCTCCCCTCCTAACCTGTCCCCTCTTGGTCTCCTGAACACTGTATATACTGCTCCCCTCCTAACCTGTCCCCTCTTGGTCACCTGAACACTGTATATGCTGCTCCCCTCCTAACCTGTCCCCTCTTGGTCTCCTGGACACTGTATATGCTGCTACTCTCCCCTCCTAACCTGTCCCCTCTTGGTCTCCTGGACACTGTATATGCTGCTACTCTCCCCTCCTAACCTGTCCCCTCTTGGTCTCCTGGACACTGTATATGCTGCTACTCTCCCCTCCTAACCTGTCCCCTCTTGGTCTCCTGGACACTGTATATGCTGCTACTCTCCCCTCCTAACCTGTCCCCTCTTGGTCTCCTGGACACTGTATATGCTGCTCCCCTCCTAACCTGTCCCCTCTTGGTCTCCTGAACACTGTATATGCTGCTCTCCCCTCCTAACCTGTCCCCTCTTGGTCTCCTGAACACTGTATATGCTGCTACTCTCCCCTCCTAACCTGTCCCCTCTTGGTCTCCTGAACACTGTATATGCTGCTCCCCTCCTAACCTGTCCCCTCTTGGTCTCCTGAACACTGTATATGCTGCTACCCCCTCCTAACCTGTCCCCTCTTGGTCTCCTGAACACTGTATATGCTGCTACTCTCCCCTCCTAACCTGTCCCCTCTTGGTCTCCTGAACACTGTATATGCTGCTCCCCTCCTAACCTGTCCCCTCTTGGTCTCCTGAACACTGTATATGCTGCTCCCCTCCTAACCTGTCCCCTCTTGGTCTCCTGAACACTGTATATGCTGCTCCCCTCCTAACCTGTCCCCTCTTGGTCTCCTGAACACTGTATATGCTGCTCTCTCCCTCCTAACCTGTCCCCTCTTGGTCTCCTGGACACTGTATATGCTGCTCCCCTCCTAACCTGTCCCCTCTTGGTCTCCTGAACACTGTATATGCTGCTCCCCTCCTAACCTGTCCCCTCTTGGTCTCCTGAACACTGTATATGCTGCTCCCCTCCTAACCTGTCCCCTCTTGGTCTCCTGAACACTGTATATACTGCTCCCCTCCTAACCTGTCCCCTCTTGGTCTCCTGGACACTGTATATGCTGACACTTACCCCCCCTAACCTGTCCCCTCTTGGTCTCCTGACACCTGAACACTGTACATGCTGACTCTCTCCCCTCCTAACTTGTCCCCTCTTGGTCACCTGGACACTGTATATGCTGCTACTCTCCCCTCCTAACCTGTCCCCTCTTGGTCTCCTGAATGAAATTAGTAAGATGCAGCTGCAAAGCATTCTGGGAGAAGTGTGCATTGCATTAGGTATGTTTTGCACACTCCCTGTGACTGTTGCTGGTGGTGAGAGAGTTTTTCAGTAAGCTAAAACTGATTAAAAAAAACAATCTGAAGTCCACTATGTCCCTGGACAGGCTGTGCAGTCTTGTCATGCTGTCCATTGAAAGTCCGTTAGCTAGATAGCTGCACTTCAAAGACTTGATCAGGGACTTAGCTAGTAAGAAGGCTGGGCGCTGGGCTCTTGATGAGTAAGGCTGAGCCAGTGATGACTGTTAAATGGATATGGATATTGGATCACGACACACATGATGCCCACAGGCTGAGAACAAGTTATATCTCAAACTAATGACTGGATTGCCATAATATTTGTTGTGCCCAATCAAGACCCCAAGTGGAAGAAACCTGTCGATTTGGTGACCTCTTGACCTTTCCTCTAATGCCACCATGGGGCCTTTTCACTTCCATTTTGTTTTCCATTTCCATCTTTACAGCTGCTTATTGTATAGTTGGTACTTATACTTAGTTAAAAAATATACTGCTGATTTTATTATTTTGTTTGTTATATCATTCTATAGATCAGTGGTTCTTAACCTGGGTTCGATCGAACCCCAGGGGTTCGGTGAGTCAGTCTCAGGGGTTCGGCGGAGGTCAAGACACACATCCGACTCATATGATTTGTGATGACACGCCATCATTGGCTGCAGGTGATCACGCTTCATCGCTTGGCCTATCTGTGCTGCAGGGAATTTGGTGCGCTCAGAAGTCGTCTTGTGATTTCTTTCTTAATATTTTAATCCCTTCATACTTACTATGTCGAGCAAAGAAATAAAGTGGTCAGACGAATATGTATAATATGGATTCACATGTATAACAGAACGTGATGGGAGTCAGCGTCCTAACTGCATGATTTGCAATGCTAAGTTGAGCAATTCTAGTCTAGCACCGGCAAAACTAAGAGAACACTTCCTTAAGCTGCATGGAGATGGAAAATACAAGAACACAACGCTCGCTGAATTCAAGGTGAAGAGAGCCAGATTCGATGAAAAGGCTACTCTGCCTGTTCTCGGCTTTGTACTCATCAACAAACCGATCCTCACAGCATCGTACGAAGTTGCTTACCTGATCGCAAAGCAGGGCAAACCACACACCATTGGTGAAACACTCATAAAACCAGCTGTGTTGAAGATGGCGAATATCATGATGGGAAAAGAGGCTGAAGTTAATTCTGAGTTCATTCTCATTTTAGCATACATGGCTGAAATCTTCGCAGCTCTCAGTCATCTCAATCAAAAGATGCAGGGCGGTGGAGTCAACATCATCGAAGTGGAGGAAAACCTGAAGGCTTAAAAAAAAGCTACTGTTATGGAAACGACGAACAGAGAACAATAACTTCGCAAACTTTCCCCTGCTGGACGGCTGTGTAAGTAAGATCGAAGATGTATCTGGAATCGGAGACATTTCTGTACCAGCGGAACTGAAGCAAGCAATTGCCACGCACTTAGATGAGCTTGCAAAGTATCTTGACGGATACTTCCCTACAAGAGAGTCATATCCAGCATGGGTGAGACAGCCGTTCACGTTTAGTGTTGAGACAACAGATGTCAATGATGAATACCTCGACGAAATCATTGAAATTCAGCAGAGCCACGTTCAACAGCAACTCTTCAGAACAACAACTCTTTCAACGTTTTGGTGTCAACAAATGGTAACGTACCTTGTTATTGCTGAGAAAGCTCTGGAGATTTTCATACCGTTTGTTACAACATATCTTTGCGAGCAATCCTTTGAGGATGCTGGACATAAAAACGAAGAAAAGGAACAGACTTTGTTGTGAAAATGACATGAGAGTGGCACTTGCCAAGGTGAAGCTGCGCATTTCTGAACTGGTCTCTGAAAGGAAACAGCAGAAGTCACACTGATTTGCAGCAAATATTCATTATTATGTTTTTGTTTTTGTGTGAAAATCATGTTTTGATGATTTTGTTCTTTGAACACAGTGATGTTGATGCACGGTTCATTTTGTGCACCAGTAAACTATGTTATGAATTTGAAAAAATAATATTTTATTTTTCCAATTAAGAAGGGTTCGGTGAATGCGCATAAGAAACTGGTGGGGTTCAGTACCTCCAACAAGGTTAAGAACCACTGCTATAGATGATATTGTTCATTTATTTTATTTTGAAGAGGTTAATGTATATTTAACTTATATTTATTTTAAGTTATTCATCAATGTTAAGAGAATTTTCCATTCAAGAATTTGGTACCAATTCCATGCATATCCTGGCTTCAGGGCCTGAGCAACAGGCCATTTACTTTGGGCTCGTCATTCAGACAGGAAGTGGAGACAAATAGACCCTAGCCTGAAGAAGTTTTAATGTTAAAAGAGAATTTTCCATTTAATAATTTTCTCATTAAATTACATTTAGACTGTAAAAGATATCCGTTAGCACATTTCTTATCAGTCTTGCATCAAACAGCTCACTGTCAGTAAATATCGTACAGTAAATTTTGGACTACAAGAGAGCTGCAAGGCTGCAAAGGTAGAGTTATTTAAAGCTTTGAATGGGTCGAATGGGTTCTGGGGGTTTGTGGTTACAGCAATTGCAGGGTTGGTGTGGCCTGTGGTGGTGGGGCCCAATGTGGTATCTTTTAATGGGACCCAAAATCCCTGCCAGCGCTCCTGGATACCCCATCCAAGGTGTAATTAATAACTTCACCATGCTCAAAGGGATATTCAATGTCTGCTTTTTTTTTGTATCTACCAGTGGCGGTTGGTGCCGTTTAAGATGAGGGAGGACCATTTATTTTCTCATGAGCACGGACTTATTTCTATTACAGCATATTGGATGACTGTCGTTCATATTCCATTCACCCAGTTCAACGTAACATCGATAGGTTTAGGCTACTACGTGATACTCACATTTTCCGTGTACCCATCATGAGGTTGCTACAACCGTCCTAGACTATGAATGAAAGATGACAGCGTAGGTGTACACAGGTTGAGAGACAGTTGAGTAATCAAGGAGAAAGACAGTGACACATTCAATACCGCCTTCAACACTCTTGCCTGCATCTAGCTGATCTAGGGTGTAGTCATTAGTCCAACAGTTGCAAACAAGAGTTTCTATTGGACAAATATAGGTATGTTAATCCTCGTTTTTTCCCCCCGTTTGCTTCCGTTTAAGAAACATTTTTCAACAGAATCGGCGGAATGAATTCACCCCTGATTACAAGCAAACCGAGTTGACTTTCATAGCAGCCACATACGAACAGCATGATCACTTTGATCGTTGTATAATTCCTTCTCGCATCTACACTCTTTCCTCCGGTCGCCTTTTCCCTTCGGTTGTGGACTTCAGTGCACAACACATCAGCTGTCTGTGACAAGACAAAGAGAACATTCCTAGCCAAACATTCATATCATAACCGCTACACACAGCCAAGATCGTTGTCACCATATTAACTTCATAGTCAACATAGCTACTGGAACTAACTAACGCGTTAGTAAACCTGCTACAATCATGCAGTACAGTGTACAGTCAGCAGCAAGCAGTTTAGCAATAAATTAATAAAACCAAATGTTTACCTTGACTTGGAAGAGTTCCAGTGTTGGATAACCATAGCCAGCTAGCTAACATAGCATCCCTCTCTGTTGGATAGCCATAGCCAGCTAGCTAACATAGCATCCCTCTCTGTTGGATAACCATAGCCAGCTAGCTAATATAGCATCCCTCTCTGTTGGATAACCATAGCCAGCTAGCTAACATAGCATCCCTCTCTGTTGGGTAACCATAGCCAGCTAGCTAACATAGCATCCCTCTCTGTTGGATAACCACAGCCAGCTAGCTAACATAGCATCCCTCTCTGTTGGATAGCCATAGCCAGCTAGCTAACATAGCATCCCTCTCTGTTTGAGCTGGGTAGGCTAAACTAGCTAGCTAAGTAAGTGAAAGTGAACAAAAATAAAACTAAATATAGCTCTCTCTCTCTCTCTTGCTTCTCCTTAATTTTTAAAGTGATTAATTTGTTCAAAACTTTTCAACTATTGTATTTCTCTTTCTTGGAGTCAACTACTCTACCACACTGTATACACTGCAGTGTTGGCTAGCTGTAGCTTATGCTTTCAGTACTAGATGAATTCGCTGATCTTTTGATTGCGTGGACAACATTCATGCTGCAAGAGCTCTGATAGGTTGGAGGAAGTCCTCCCGGAAGTTGTCATAGTTACTGTGTAAGTCTATGAAAGGGGGTGTTAAAGGGGGTGTTAAAGGGGGTGTTAAAGGGAACTGTTATTGGATTGCCACAACTCTGAATTAAATTGAGGCCAAAAGGTTAATTCCACTTTTTCCCCCTCGGAACTCTTGGAAATACGTAGCAAAGAAGAAGGAGGGTTGGGGTTCAATGTGACGTACATCCCCTCAACAGCCCACGTTTATATTGGTAGCACATTGGTAGCACATAACAAGTTGAATCAGGTGAGTTTGTCTGAAGCTACTGGAGGACTGGAGTTGGGCTGTTGGGGGTACTGGAGGACTGGAGTTGGACTGTTGGGGGTACTGGAGGACTGGAGTTGGGCTGTTGGGGGTACTGGAGGACTGGAGTTGGACTGTTGGGGGTACTGGAGGACTGGAGTTGGGCTGTTGGGGTACTGGGGACTGGAGTTGGGCTGTTGGGGGTACTGGAGGACTGGAGTTGGGCTGTTGGGGGTACTGGAGGACTGGAGGTGGGCTGTTGGGAGTACGGGAGTTGGGCTGTTGGGAGGACTGGGGGACTGGTTGGGCTGTTGGGGGTACTGGGGGACTGGAGTTGGGCTGTTGGGGGTACTGGGGACTGAAGTTGGGCTGTTGGGGGTACTGGAGGACTGGAGTTGGGCTGTTGGGGGTACTGGAGGACTGGAGTTGGGCTGTTGGGGGTACTGGAGGACTGGAGTTGGGCTGTTGGGGGTACTGGAGGACTGGAGTTGGGCTGTTGGGGGTACTGGAGGACTGGTTGGGCTGTTGGGGGTACTGGAGGACTGGAGTTGGGCTGTTGGGGGTACTGGAGGACTGGAGTTGGGCTGTTGGGGGTACTGGAGGACTGGAGTTGGGCTGTTGGGGGTACTGGAGGACTGGAGTTGGGCTGTTGGGGGTACTGGAGGACTGGAGTTGGGCTGTTGGGGGTACTGGAGGACTGGAGTTGGGCTGTTGGGGGGGGGGACTGGTTGGGCTGTTGGGGGTACTGGGGGACTGGAGTTGGGCTGTTGGGGGTACTGGGGGACTGGAGTTGGGCTGTTGGGGGTACTGGAGGACTGGAGTTGGGCTGTTGGGGGTACTGGAGGACTGGAGTTGGAGCTGTTGGGGGTACTGGAGGACTGGAGTTGGGCTGTTGGGGGTACTGGAGGACTGGAGTTGGGCTGTTGGGGGTACTGGAGGACTGGAGTTGGGCTGTTGGGGGTACTGGAGGACTGGAGTTGGGCTGTTGGGGGTACTGGAGGACTGGAGTTGGGCTGTTGGGGGTACTGGAGGACTGGAGTTGGGCTGTTGGGGGTACTGGAGGACTGGAGTTGGGCTGTTGGGGGTACTGGAGGACTGGAGTTGGGCTGTTGGGGGTACTGGAGGACTGGAGTTGGGCTGTTGGGGGTACTGGAGGACTGGAGTTGGGCTGTTGGGGGTACTGGAGGACTGGAGTTGGGCTGTTGGGGGTACTGGAGGACTGGAGTTGGGCTGTTGGGGGTACTGGGGACTGGAGTTGGACTGTTGGGGGTACTGGAGGACTGGAGTTGGGCTGTTGGGGGTACTGGAGGACTGGAGTTGGGCTGTTGGGGGTACTGGAGGACTGGAGTTGGGCTGTTGGGGGTACTGGAGGACTGGAGTTGGGCTGTTGGGGGTACTGGAGGACAGGAGTTGGGCTGTTGGGGGTACTGGAGGACAGGAGTTGGGCTGTTGGGGGGTACTGGAGGACAGGAGTTGGGCTGTTGGGGGTACTGGAGGACTGGAGTTGGGCTGGGGGGGGACTGGTTGGGCTGTTGGGGGTACTGGAGGACTGGAGTTGGGCTGTTGGGGGTACTGGAGGACTGGAGTTGGGCTGTTGGGGGTACTGGAGGACTGGAGTTGGGCTGTTGGGGGGGTACTGGAGGACTGGAGTTGGGCTGTTGGGGGTACTGGAGGACTGGAGTTGGGCTGTTGGGGGTACTGGAGGACAGGAGTTGGGCTGTTGGGGGTACTGGAGGACAGGAGTTGGGCTGTTGGGGGTACTGGAGGACAGGAGTTGGGCTGTTGGGGGTACTGGAGGACAGGAGTTGGGCTGTTGGGGGTACTGGAGGACAGGAGTTGGGCTGTTGGGGGTACTGGAGGACAGGAGTTGGGCTGTTGGGGGTACTGGAGGACAGGAGTTGGGCTGTTGAGGGGTACTGGATTTGACAGGAGTTGGGCTGTTGGGGGTACTGGAGGACAGGAGTTGGACTGTTGGGGGTACTGGAGGACAGGAGTTGGGCTGTTGGGGAGGACAGGAGTACTGGAGGACAGGAGTTGGACTGTTGGGATGACTTGGGCTGTTGGGGGGATACTGGAGACTGGAGTTGGGCTGTTGGGGGTACTGGAGGACAGGAGTTGGGCTGTTCCCGGGGAGGATAACTGGTAGGACAGGAGTTGGGCTGTTGGGGGTACTGAGGTATCTGGATGACAGGAGTTGGGCTGTTGGGGGTACTGGATGACAGGAGTTGGACTGTTGGGGGTACTGGAGGACAGGAGTTGGACTGTTGGGGGTACTGGAGGACAGGAGTTGGACTGTTGGGGTATCTGGATTTGACCAGATTCCCTGTGGGGGGATACTGGAGGACAGGAGTTGGGCTGTTGGGGGTACTGGAGGACAGGAGTTGGGCTGTTGGGGGGGAGGATACTGGAGGACAGGAGTTGGCCACTGTTGGGGGTACTGGAGGACAGGAGTTGGGCTGTTCCTGGGGGGATACTGGAGGACAGGAGTTGGGCTGTTGGGGGTACTGGAGGACAGGAGTTGATCTGATTCCCGGGGAGGATAACTGGAGGAAGGAGTTGGGCTGTTGGGGGTACTGGAGGACAGGAGTTGGGCTGTTGGGGGTACTGGAGGACAGGAGTTGGGGATAACAGTGATATCACATCAAACACAGATTTGAAGCCTGAAGTTTATGCCGTTTGCTGCATTCTGGAACAAATTCCCGTGGGAGGATAACTCTCCAGTAGGAAGAGATGGCCACAGACGTGATGTATGAGGTATCACACCATTTGATCCAGATTCCCGTGGGAGGATAACTCTCCAGTAGGAAGAGATGGCCACAGACGCCATGTATGAGGTATCACACCATTTGATCCAGATTCCACCATTTGTGGGAGGATAACTCTCCAGTAGGAAGAGATGGCCACAGACGCCATGTATGAGGTATCACACCATTTGATCCAGATTCCCGTGGGAGGATAACTCTCCAGTAGGAAGAGATGGCCACAGACGCCATGTATGAGGTATCACACCATTTGATCCAGATTCCCGTGGGAGGATAACTCTCCAGTAGGAAGAGATGGCCACAGACGCCATGTATGAGGTATCACACCATTTGATCCAGATTCCCGTGGGAGGATAACTCTCCAGTAGGAAGAGATGGCCACAGACGCCATGTATGAGGTATCACACCATTTGATCCAGATTCCCGTGGGAGGATAACTCTCCAGTAGGAAGAGATGGCCACAGACGCCATGTATGAGGTATCACACCATTTGATCCAGATTCCCGTGGGAGGATAACTCTCCAGTAGGAAGAGATGGCCACAGACGTGATG
The DNA here is from genome assembly GCF_021184085.1 of Oncorhynchus gorbuscha. Taxonomy (NCBI): domain Eukaryota; kingdom Metazoa; phylum Chordata; class Actinopteri; order Salmoniformes; family Salmonidae; genus Oncorhynchus; species Oncorhynchus gorbuscha. Next base: position 55,027 of record NW_025746102.1, read on the forward strand.
TATGAGGTATCACACCATTTGATCCAGATTCCCGTGGGAGGATAACTCTCCAGTAGGAAGAGATGGCCACAGACGCCATGTATGAGGTATCACACCATTTGATCCAGATTCCTGTGGGAGGATAACTCTCCAGTAGGAAGAGATGGCCACAGACGTGATGTATGAGGTATCACACCATTTGATCCAGATTCCCGTGGGAGGATAACTCTCCAGTAGGAAGAGATGGCCACAGACGCCATGTATGAGGTATCACACCATTTGATCCAGATTCCCGTGGGAGGATAACTCTCCAGTAGGAAGAGATGGCCACAGACGCCATGTATGAGGTATCACACCATTTGATCCAGATTCCCGTGGGAGGATAACTCTCCAGTAGGAAGAGATGGCCACAGACGCCATGTATGAGGTATCACACCATTTGATCCAGATTCCCGTGGGAGGATAACTCTCCAGTAGGAAGAGATGGCCACAGACGCCATGTATGAGGTATCACACCATTTGATCCAGATTCTAGTGTGAAGTCGTCTGTTTGATAGCTCCCCCTGCTGTCTTCCAAGGCCACTCTCATGAGTTTTCATGGTCATTATCATGGGGCATTCAGAGTCCATACGTAACTAGATGTGGTTTTCATCTCCGCAGAACGAGTATGACAACAGTTCGTATCTTCGTCGACGTTTTAGCTGGGTGGTGGTTAAACTCATTGTAGTTGTATTCGATGATATATTTTAGGTCAGCTCATTGAGGAAAAATCAACTTAATAACATCCCCTTAGGGAGTCTTAGAGGTTTTACATGCATACATTCTGACAACAAAACAAATGAACCCCTTCAGATCCATTTGACTTATTTGACCTTTATTTAACTTGGCAAGTCAGTTAAGAACAAATTCTTATTTTCAATGACAGCCTAGGAACTGTGGGTTAACTGCCTGTTCAGGGGCAGAACGCCCCTCCATTTAACCACTGGCAGCCTGGGATTTGAACTTGCAACCACTAGGCTACCCTAGTCCAATGCTCTAACCAGTAGGCTACCCTGCCGCCCCTCCACTCTAACCACTAGGCAACCCTGCCTCCCCTCCACTCTAACCACTAGGCTACCCTGCCGCCCCTCCACTCTAACCACTAGGCTACCCTGCCGCCCCTCCACTCTAACCACTAGGCTACCCTGCCGCCCTCCACTCTAACCACTAGGCTACCCTGCCGCCCTCCACTCTAACCACTAGGCTACCCTGCCGCCCCTCCACTCTAACCACTAGGCTACCCTGCCGCCCTCCACTCTAACCACTAGGCTACCCTGCCGCCCCTCCACTCTAACCACTAGGCTACCCTGCCGCCCCTCCACTCTAACCACTAGGCTACCACTGGCTACGCCCCCTCCACTCTAACCACTAGGCTACCCTGCCGCCCCTCCACTCTAACCACTAGGCTACCCTGCCGCCCCTCCACTCTAACCACTAGGCTACCCTGCCGCCGCCCCTCCACTCTAACCACTAGGCTACCCTGCCGCCCCTCCACTCTAACCACTAGGCTACCCTGCCGCCCCTCCACTCTAACCACTAGGCTACCCTGCCGCCCCTCCACTCTAACCACTAGGCTACCCTGCCGCCCTCCACTCTAACCACTAGGCTACCCTGCCGCCCCTCCACTCTAACCACTAGGCTACCCTGCCGCCCCTCCACTCTAACCACTAGGCTACCCTGCCGCCCTCCACTCTAACCACTAGGCTACCCTGCCGCCCTCCACTCTAACCACTCTTGTCCACTCTAACCACTAGGCTACCCTGCCGCCCACTCTAACCACTAGGCTACCCTGCCGCCCTCCACTCTAACCACTAGGCTACCCTTCCGACCTCCACTCTAACCACTAGGCTACCCTGCCGCCTCTACACTCTAACCACTAGGCTACCCTGCCGCCCCTCCACTCTAACCACTAGGCTACCCTGCCGCCTCTACACTCTAACCACTAGGCTACCCTGCCGCCCCTCCACCACTCTAACCCACTACTAGGCTACCCTGCCGCCCCCCTCCACTCTAACCACTAGGCTAGCCGCCCTCCACTCTACCACTGCTACCCTGCCGCCTCTCCACTCTAACCACTAGGATACCCTGCCTCCTCTCCACTCTAACCACTAGGCTACCCTGCCTCCTCTACACTCTAACCACTAGGATACCCTGCCTCCTCTACACTCTAACCACTAGGATACCCTGCCTCCTCTACACTCTAACCACTAGGCTACCCTGCCACCTCTAGAGATGACGGATCACCTGGAATGAGACTGAACCAGCTGTTCTGTGGGTGAGGAAGAGAGTTATCTGAAGATGGGCATCTTGTACAGTATGTTTCCGCCTCGTCTCCATTGGTCTTTCAGACCTGTATCAGTAACTATCTCCTCTATCATATGGGCTCATAGTAGTTACATACAACTGATGTTATTGCCATTGTGTGTCCATAGTGAACGTTATGCTACTGATGTTACAATTTGACAGTAATTATTCAAGACACAATCAAAATGCTAAAAGGCACACATTGATCATTTTTTATTTCTTTATTTTTTTTTGCTTTTAATATATTGGTTAATAACTTGATTGGTGGAATTATAAGGAAAAAAAGAAGACAAATTCAAACTGTCTGGGTGATAAAAAAACATATTTATGGTATCCTGACTAGAATTGTAGTGTGTAGTGTATGTGTGTAGTGTGTGTGTGAGTAGTGTGTGTGTGTGAACTGTGTGCTGTATGTGTGTAGCGTGTGTAGTGTCTGTGTAGCGTGTGTAGTGTGTGTAGCATGTGTGTAGCATGTGTAGTGTGTAGTGTATGCGTGTGTGTGTGTGTGTGTAGCGTGTAGTGTCCAGACACTCTTCATATTAGCATCATTAGTGGTTCAGCTGCTTCAGGACTTGAACTGTTGAAGATCTTGTAGTGTGAAGATCTTGGACCTTCTTCTGAGGCATAGAAGACTTCCACACCATCCCCTGAAACAAAGTCAACGGCTGCGTCCCCATAAGGCCCTGTTTAAAAAGGTAGTGCACTACACAGGCAATAGGGTGCCATTCGGGACAGAACCCAAACACTTTCCTTCAGAAGTCATTGGTGCTTCCTGCACCTCATCTGAGACTGTAAGACTCTAAAGTTAATACAACATTTACATTTTTTATTTTTTTTAACTGACAAATTAATGAAATCTCAACTTCCTGGCAAATAAAAGCAAACTTGTCCATCCTC